>NW_006408593.1:1763069-1765434 GCF_000296735.1 Chrysochloris asiatica | reverse complement strand
ATGCTTGGTAAAGTGGAGGATCAGCAAAAAAGAGGAAGATCCCCAATGAGATGAATATGCACAGTGGTAGCAACAATGGGCTGAAGCATAATGAAGGTTGTGATGTTGGCACAGGACCTGGCAGTGTGACCTTCTGTTGTGCATAAGGTCACTACGAGTTGGTACAGACTTGACAGCACTTACTAACAACAAGTGAGCTGAAATGGATCGGTATTATTCATTTTGAATTGGACAATCATATGTCAAGAATGACAAACTGAAGAACAGCATTACATTCATCATAAAAATGATCATTTCAAGATCTGTCTTGAAGTACAATGCTGTCTGTGATAGGATACTACCCATATGCATACAAGTAAAACCAGTTAATAGCAGTAATATTCAAATTTATGAAACAAACACTAAAATCATTAATGATGAAACTAAATAATTCTACCAACTTCTTCAGTCTTAAAAATGCACTAGTAATTGCTGGTGACTGGCATGAGAATATTGGAGATGAAGTGGAATATTTGGCAGCTAATATGTATGGCTTTGATCATAGAAAAGTTTCTGGCGCTCACACAATAGATTTTACAAGAGCAATGGCTTATTCATTGCAATGCCTTCTTTTAAAAAACATAAATAGTGACATACAAGTTAATCTCACTAGATGGGTTACATAGAAATCAAATTGACTACATTTATGGGAAGAGACAGGGATGCTCAATATTTTCAGCCCAAACAAGGTCAGGATCAACTGTGTTACAGATTATCAATTTTTCTTATGCAATTTCAGGTTGAAGATGAAGAAAAGTAAAACAAATCCATGAGAGTCAAAATGTGACCTTTAGTATATCACACCTGAATTTAGAGACCATCTTAAGAACAGATTTGATACATTAGACACTAATGACCAAAGATCTGAAGATTTGTGGGATGACATCAAGAACATTATACATGAAGAATACAAAAGGTCAATAATAAAACAGGAAAGAAAGAAAAAAGAACATTAGGGGAGATGTTGAAACTTTTTCTTGAACGTGAAGAAGCTAAGCAACTGGAAGAAATGAAAGCAGAAGTTTAAAAAATGGTGATTTCCAGAACAAAACATGCAAGAGTGTGAAAGTCATGAAAAAATGAGTGGGATCAGACACAGGAACCTTTCATATTCCACTAGAAGTTAAACTATGTTGGCCCCACTTCTCTGTCTCAACAGAGAATTGAATGTCAGGAAATGGTGAAAACCAGACAGGGTCATCTACCTGAAGGAAACCTGACAGGAATGTGATAGCTTCCCCCCTGCTCAGACTTTTATTATAGCCAAATGTAAGCAAAGGATGTCATCTTTCTTTGTATGTCCTACAGTTTGAAATAAGAAAATTATTCTAAGAATAGAGGGTTTAATATAAACGATTTAGATAAGTAATCCATATTACCTGCTGAAAACTAAATACTTAATACAATCAATCAGAATCTTATTCTCATGTATGGTATATTTTGTTGATGTCTGAATTTTAATGGGGTTAGAAATGGAGTCAGACTAAAGAACTAGAATAATCACTCCATAGAGTCAGTTTTTCAGAAGATGGATGTCAAAATGTGAGCATAATGCCCAGGATGAAATAAAAGACTCCAGGAAATATTAGGATGTTATGGTTAAGTGCTGTGGAGTCAGTTCCAACTCTTAGCGACTCCATATAAGGTTGCCAAGGAACAGCTGGTAGGTTTGAACTATTAGCCTTGTGGTTTAAAGTCCAGTGCTGATTCTACAGCACCGCACAAGGAGTCCAGCCATAGGATGTGTGTTGCTTTATATTTGATTTGTGGGATAAAGATGAGGGGAAAAAAACCCAACAACACCAAAAACCAGACCTATACAGGGTCGTTATGAGCCTGAATTGCCTTTATGGCACACAATCGCCACCACCACCACATTTGAGCGATTACTGACAGAGCTCACGTAGTTCAATAGAGCAGGTTCCTCCCTCATGAGGTGAGTTAGGCAGTGTTACGATTTGAAGTGTGTCTCCAAAAATATGTCGTAGCCTGCCATACTTGTGATTGTGACTATATATGGAAATAGAGTCTTTAAGGATGTATTTAGTTAACATTTTAATGCCCCAGTAATTTTCTCCTTTAAATTTTTTGTTGATACAATGTATTCTCATTAATAGAAGGCATGCTAAATCAAGGTGCATTTTAAAATTTGGTTATGACATATGAATTTTGACACATATTATGTGGGACACATATGTCCCTCTGGATACTGCACTAGGTCCCTTGATAGGAGCATTCAATTAAGGGCACTTAGCGCTGTGGGCTAATGTGTTACACTGCAAAGTCGTTTGAACTGCAAGGTCAGTGTTCAAGCTCACCAGCTGCT
>NW_006408593.1:1752063-1762749 GCF_000296735.1 Chrysochloris asiatica | reverse complement strand
CCCGTCCAACCCTGCCCACCCTGATGGGAAAGCAACTACCCAATAAAACTCAGAAGAAAAATATATAAGTGGGTGTTGCATGTACCATGGATTATTAAAGAGTTAACACAAATTCATACTAAAGTAGGGCAGGCATGATACAACTATAGAAAATGTCGTTAGAAGAAAAGGAGAAGAGAGGGAGAGAGAGAATGGCAGAAAATATGAGCGAGAGAGGGGAGGGAACACAGCCATGTAAACAAGGATCCAGAAATAAGAGGTAGACTGTCAGAAGGCCAGGAATACCTGGGCTGCCAGAAGTTGGAAGAGAGATAGAAGGATCTTCCTCTAGAAACTTCAGAGACAATATGGCCCTGCTAACATTGTGAATTCATGCTTGTAGCTTCCAGAACTACTAAGGAACTCATTTCTGTTGTGGCTCTTGGTTATAATAGTTTTAGAAAACAAATACAGACAGCAACTATGGAAATGAAAAATATGTTTACTTCTTGGGCAAAAAAAAAAAAAAGCAGAGTGTATTATAAGACATAAACAGTCTATTTTTATGTTGTTATTAAGTGCCATAGAGCCAGTTCCAACTTACAACTCTATATAGGGTTTCCAAGGAATGGCTAGTGGGTTTGAATCACTGACCTTAAGGTGAGCAGTCCAGTGTTTATTTTGTTTTTTCTGAACTAGTAATACAGGTCAAGACATTCATTTTGGAAAGGGAACAATGAATAGTATTTGGTTGGTTTGGATATGAAATCTAAAGGGCATTGTGGTTGTTTGTGGCAATTTTTTTTTAAAGACGTATATTTTCTACAAAAGCCTAGAAGAGAAGAGGCCTGGAGAAATGAGAAGAAAGGTGGCATTTGTGGAGGAAGAAAGGCTTTCCCAATTGGAAGGGTAAGACTAAATAGTTGAAGCATCAAAAGTAGAAAAGGAGATGGAAATGGCCCAACAGTGGGCCTAGTTAGCTAGCTGCATCTTAGTGAGGCACGGATCTCCCCAAAGAAAAGCTAGTCTCAATAAGGCAGGAACACAAGAACATCTGTTTTTAAATGATTGCACAGAAGCAGTAAGGTAGTGCTAGACCTAAACTGATCTTATTCATGATAATTTGTGTGGAGAGATGGAAATTAACCAGTTCTTACTTTATGAAATATCCTTCTTCAGCAGAACAACTATGGAAACTCAAGAATGCCAAAGGTTAAGTTTGCATTCTGTTTTCTTGGTTGTAGAGATAGATACTGGTTTATAGAACACCAAAATGGATCATTTCTTGATTGGGTTTTGGTGTATTGATAATTCATTCACCTACTCCCTGGTATAAGGAGCTCTGGTAGTGTAGTGGTTACAAATCAGGCTACTAATCTCATGGTCAGCAGTTCGAAACTACCAGCTGTTCCACGGGAGAAAGATGAGGCTTTCTGCTCCCATAAAGATTTACAGCCTTGGGAACCCTGTCCAGGGTCGCTAAGAGTCGGAATCGACTCCCTGGCACATAACAACAACAACAATTCCCTGGATAAGCTCTGGACATAACCACAGGTCAGCAGTTCAAACCCACCATCCACTTCTTAGAAACCCTATCAAGGGTCACTATGAGTTGGAACTGATTTGAAGGCACTTAATAAAAAAACATCTCCTTGGCTATTAACATTTTTCTATATATTCTGTATTTTCTAGCATGTGCATATATAATTTTGAGGGTATAAAAATAGTTACATTAGCAAAATACAAACAAATTACATGTCATGTCTTGATTCCTTAATTCTTAATTAAGACAATCTAATCTATTAATAATGAGAACTTTGGAATATCAACAGATAGACAAAATTGATGTTATAAAAGCCTGTGTCTGCTTTCTCATTGATTCATGACAATTTTAAGACATCGTAGAAAATGAGACAGTGGATAATAAATTCTGCTTTGGAATAGAGAAGGTTTAAAATAATGAATAAATTTATTTCTCATTTTATAACATAAAAACTGTCTCACTCAATTGTATTGTGTGCTCTATAATTTTTACATGGGCGTTTCTTTTCCCTCAATATTAATGTTAGTGGATTATTTCCTCAATATTAATGTTAGTGGATTATTCTGCAAGGTATTGCCTATCAGGGACTGTGAAATACTGCATTTTTGAGAAGCTAACATTTGGCAAACAGGAGAAATCAGAGATATCTCTAATGAAAATGAAAAATAAGTAAGAAAATGTAATGGTTTATTTATACAGAGAATGAAAGCTCTGATAACAAACATTTCGGAGCTTATGATTTACATCGGGTCTTTAGAAAGCATTAAGCCTACTCTTGTATTTTTCCAAGGAGGGCATTCAGTGTCTGCCCTGCTGTGACCCTAAATAAATAAACATTAAAAAAAAAAAAAGAATCCTTGAATACCTCCCAATAGTTCCACAGCCAAGTTGTACTAAATAGCTTTGAAACTGTTTTCTATTCCTCACTTGTTCTGTCTCCTACAGTCTACTCCAATGAGAAATTAATGAAAATAAACTCCACTTTGAACCAGAAAGTCCATGCATGGTGCAAATGGGTTGCTCTCAGTTATTGAACTGAAATGACACTGGTTCAAACCTATTAGGGGCTCCTCGGGAAGAAACAACTGGCTATCTGCTCCCATAAAGCTTTCAGCCTAGAAAGTCCTATGGAGTTTTACTGTTATATACAAGGAGCCCTGGTAGCGTAGTGGTTACGAATTGGGCTGTGAACCTTAAGGTCAGCAGTTTGAAACTACTGGCCGGTCCTCGGAAACCCTGTAGAGGGTCGCTATGGGTCGGAACCGACTCGACGGCACTTAACAACAATACTGTTACTATGAGTCAGAATTAACTTCACTGCAAACAACAACATCATTAACTAGAAAGATTCTTGGGTAGTTCAGAGAGTTTGCTCTTGGCTACTAGTGGCACCAGAGACGACAAGGTTGGTGATTTAACATCCGTAAATACTACAGCCAAGAACCCATATGAAGTTCAGTTCTACTCTATAGCACATGCCAGGATTCAGAATTGACTTGAAGAAAATGGTTTTGTTTATTTTCTTATGAACTAGCAGTTAATGCAGACTCTTGGTTTGGCACTGTAGTATCAGTTCTGGACTGTAAACCACAAGACTGGTAGTTCAAATCCAGCAGTTGCTCCTCAGAAAACCTATACAGGGTCGCTATAAATCAGAACTGACTCGACAACAATAGAATTTAGTGATTTGTTTTAATTTTCATCAGCTTCAATTTGAAATTGAATATTAGCAATTGATGGTCTATTCCACAGTTGATTACTGGTCATTTTACTCGCTGACCTTAGGGAGCAGGAGCTTACTAACTCTATTGTCACTTTCCATAGATGTATCCCAACTAGTGAGGGACAGAGTTACCAATTGTGTTGTTTAAAATAGTATTTTTGTTTAGTAAGTTACTGGTCTTACGAAATTATATAATGTGATTTCCAACATCTTTTCTATCACCAAGGCCATATTTTCTAATTAATAATCCTTCTGCTTGTTTTCCAACATTCACATTCCTATTATAGTAATTTTTTTGCATGTTTGATCAAGTTTAAATGCCAAAAGTTGGTAGAATTCTTCAATTTCTTCACCATTGGCTGTAGCTGTTATGCATAAATTTAAATGATGATTCTATTATCTGGTCTTCCTTGTGGTGGTGTTGGTGGTTATGTGCCCTGGAATTGGTTCCAATTTATAGCTACCCTGTATAATGTTTCCAAGGCTGTAAAATTTTGTTGTTGCTGTTAAGTATTGTTGAGTTGGTTCTGACCCATAGTGACCCTGTATAAAGTTTCCAAGGAGCAGCTGGTGGGTTTGAACTGCTGGCTTTTTGGTTCGCAGTTCATTGCTGAGCCTATAGCTCCATGCATGAACAGAAAGCCTTATTTTTCTCCCACAGAATTGCTGGTAGTTTCAGACTGCTGAACTGAGGTTAGCAGTCCAACTTGTAACCATTATGCTACCAGAGCTCCTTGGTGTTTCTTATGTGTATGGATATTAATTCAACCGCTGACATCACTGTACTTGAAGATAGATCCAGAAATGTTCTTTTGACAATGAATGTGTTGTTCTTATTCTTCTGTTGGCCATTTCTAGCATAATAAACCATACGATTGTCTGTTTCAAAATGACCAACATATGTCTACTTCAGTTCAGTAGTGCTTAGGAAGGAAGACCATAGAGGAATTGATGCTTATGAGCTATGGTGTTGGAGGAGAATATTGAAAGTGCCATGGTCTGCCAAAAGAATAAACAGATCTGTGTTGGAAGAAGTGCAGCCAGAGTGCTCCTTGAAGGCCAGGATGGCCAAACTTCGTCTCTCATACTTCGGACATATTGTCATGAGGGACCAGTCGCTGGAGAAGTACATCGTGTTTGGTAGGGTGGAGGGTCAGAGAAAAAGAGGAAGACCCCCAGCTAGATAGATTGGGAAAGTGGCAGCATCAATGGACTCAAGTGTGGCAACAATAGTGAGGTTGGCCCAGGACTGGCCAGTGTTTTGTTCTGTTGTGCATAGGGTCGTTATGAGTCGGTACCAATTCGATGACACCTAGCAACAACAACAATGCCTATGATATCTATTTTTATGAATTCTTTTTCTTTTTTGACAACTTCCAATTTTCCTATATTTATAATTTGTATGTTCCACATTACAATTATTTATTGGTATTTGCAACTATTTCTACTTATTTTTAGCAATGTTACATCATCATGTGAAAGTCTCAAAAGTTTTGCTCCATCAACATTGTTAAGTTCAATTCTACTTTGAGGAAACAGTTATTTCCCAGTCATATTTTGATACTTTCCAATTTGAGGGGCTCATTTTCTGGCACAATGTCAGACATTCTGCTGTTATTGATAAAGTTTTCAGAGACTCATTTCTCAAACGTTGTCTGACAGTTCTTTCTTCCTAGTTGGTCTTAGAATGGAAGCTATGCTGAAATCTCTTCACCATGATTGACCTTGCTGGTATTTGAAATACCCAATGACATAGCTTCCAACATCATAACAACATATGAATCACAACAGTATGACAACATGACAGATTTATGGTGGCTTCTTGATATGTTTTCTGTTGTATTCCTAATTGACACAATTCCCTATATTATTTCCTACTTACAAATTTAGAAAGGTATATTTAAATATATATTTATATTGACAGAAAAAAGTAGTATGTGTACTGCTCTACATTTTCATACATTCAGCCTAAACACTTGTATTCATTATCAACTTTGTCAGTCTTTGGTACTTTGAAAGAATTACTATAGGGAACTCTCATCAGAACAAAATCAGATTTATTCATTTAATAAACAAGTATTGTTAATTGTTATTCTAGATCTGGAACAAACCCAACCATTGTCTTTGCCATGGAAGCATGCATAATTGTGTGCATAGTGGGGTCAGTTATACAATTTAATAACTATAATGCAAATTCTATGATACACATTTATACAAAGAAACATGGAGAGTAAATGACTTTACCAAAGAGACTCAAAGAAAAACATCTGTTAGATGGTCTTTATTCCACACTTGCAAAATATATTATGAATAAGGCAAATGGTTTCCCCTTACATAAAGACATGGCTCTCACCTAGATTGACAAGCTAAGAATGAGAGCAACAGGAGCACAACCCTTGGGCTTCTCACAGACTTTAAGAAGTATATTATGGCTCACATTCATCTATTTTATATCAAGTGACATAGGAAGCACAGGAAATGGAAGTCTCATAGTGTCCAGAATGTAATAAGATGTAAATTTCTTTTTCTTACTGGCATTGGCCTTGTCTCTGGCATTTCCCATATGATACCTAACCTCAGGTTAGCATTAATTGCCCAAATTGAGTTATGGAAAGTTAAAATTTGAAAGTAATCATACTTTCAGTTTTAAATTCGTTACTACACTTCCCTTAAGCTGAACCATGAGGGCATTGGGAACATGACTCTTTGACTCCTATGTATGGACACAAGAAGTAAAATTAATAGTCAGTGATGTACTGCTGTGTGTCCTTAATTATGTTGGTCCTAGGGGAATGCATATAGTTACTAATTCTTGCCTGTAATTAGTTCTTATCTGAAGGCAGTGGTTTTCAAAGATATTTTTGGGACCAAGAATTTTATTGGCAATCACCTGGTGACAAATGGGAGATTACCCAGAATGTTCTGCCACTGGATTTGCCTGTAAGGATTTATCCTGACATTTATGTTTCAGCTTCAGTATTACCTTCTCATCCAGGACTTCCTTAACCAACTCATCCAGATTGGCCCCTCTCATTCCACTTACTCATTTGCATTATTTTCTTCATAGGATTTATTATCTGGTCTGTTGGGGGGAAATTGTAAAAAAAAACTACAAGATAAAGAGTCTTGGTGACACAATGGTCAAGCCCTCAGCTGCTAACCAAATGGTTGGTGGTTTGGATTCACTAGAAGCTCCAAGGGAGAAGGATGTGACAATCTGCTTCTGTAATTCTACTTGCCCTATACAGTCACCATGGGTCAGAATCAACCTGACAGAACATAACAACAGTAAGGAGAGGGAGTTATTCTTGCTGATTCAAATTCTTGATTGCCTAGTACTAATTTTGGTAAGAAGGAAAAATGATCAATTTTTTTCTCCACATAAGTTTATTTATCTCTAAAATGGCTATGTTTTCTTTTGTTTTATGTTCATTGACTTACTTTGGATCAAATTTTTCATCTATAAATCATGGATAATAATAATTATTCCTTTCTTAGAACTATATTTTGAGAACTAAATGTGATTATCTGTATAAATTCTTAGGACAGTGTAAGCTTGTACTAAAGCCCAATGGGTATACAGTAGACATATTTGATTAATTTTCATTCTAATCTAGAAGCAGATATAGTGAATTTGCTTAAATTAAAAGACTTAGACATATTTCTTAAGTAGCTTTATTTAATTTTACCTACGTTTCTTGGAGTCCTGGTGTGGCACTGTGGGTTAAGGCTTGGACCACAAAGTCAGTTTGAACTTCAAGGTCAGAGGTTCAAGCTCACCAATCACTCCTCGGGAACTCTATGCAGGGTTGCTATGGGCCGGCACTTCACAACAACAACAATTTAGCTAATAAGAACCTGATACTAGTAAACAAAGGTTGGAGGAAAATATCCACAAATTATCATTTATGTATAGAACAAGACTAAATATGATCTCCTAAAATTTATGTTGATTCATAAACAGAGTCACAAAATAGATACAGGAGTTTGCACCTGCTTAAGTCATATACTTTCCCAAATTGCAATTTACTGAACCTTATCATCTTCTCTATATGAGATTTCTATGGTGGGATGGAGTTAATTAAGTGCATTCTATGAAAACAATTAGTGCTTATAGAATATGTAAAAGGAACTTCTGCAGTGGATATTCAGGTATATATTACATGGCAATTATTGAATATCTTTCTCACTGAAGACATTACCAAGAGTAGCAAGAGTAAATCATTGACAGACAGACGTGTAAAAATCTCTTTATGGAAACAAAATATCATCAAAGTATCAAAGTTGATTAAAACGTCAAATGCAAAGTAAATGCACACTAATCATAATGTACTAGTTTTTACCTATTGAAAAAATAAAACTAGTTTCTTCATAATTAATCTTAAATGCCAAGTAGAAGTGGTTTGCAAATTAAATTAACTAAAATATTGCCTCAATTTTCCAGCAGATACAGTGTTATTATCTGGAGACGATAATGACAAGACTACATTTAACTCACAGCTATTCAAGGAGGGTAATATGAGTCAGAATGGATTTACAGGCAGTGAGATTGGTTTGAGTGTGGTTTGTCATTATAGCCTGCTTTATCAGATTGTAACCAATAAAAGGTGTGATTACTTTTTGAAAAGTAAAATGATTTTAATTGATCAAGGAGAAATGTGTGAATGTAAAAAGGCACATGATTTCTGATCAATCTTTGATAATTCCTTGAAGACAACAGTCAATTGACCTACTTCTGAAGGACATTAATAATTTGTATTAAACTTGTTACAATTTACATGTTATTGTTAAGTGCCATTGAGTCAGTTCTGACTCACAGCAACCCTGTATAGGGGTTTCTAGGAGCAGTTGGTAAGGTTGAACTGCTGACTTTGTGGTTCGAAGATCCTACAGCTCTATACCAGGAGTCATAGGTAAAGGTTATTAATCCAGTAAATCATAAAAACCTGAATTTACAGAAGCTGTAGACATAATTTAGAAGATTTGTCATAATATCAATTCCTCTATCAGGAGATCACAATTTTAATTTTTTTGCATTAGTCATGTATGCAGATTCAATCCAATACAAAGTAAGCATGAACACTCTTCTGCATGACTGAGTTTCACCTATTTGAAGATGGCCAACATGTATTTTGAGTCCTGGTGTGGTGCTTTAGGATAAGCACAGGATTGCTAACTGTGAGTTGAGCATTTCAAACCCACCTGCCACTCCTCAGAAACCCTATACAGGATCACTATGAGTCAAAACTGACTCAACCTCACTTAACAACAATATAATATATGTGTTTATCCAAGCAAAATACGCTACTTTACTTGATGTATTTTTTTTTCTTCAAATAGCATATTTTTGTTTTTTGTTTTTTTTTTGTTTTTTTTTTTTAATCTTAATGTCTCAATTCTGACCACACACTAATTTGTTGTCCTTAGACTGTTGCACCAGCATTAATAAAACTTATCTTTCCTAGCATTATACTTTGCAATCTGGATTGAGACTGTTTATTGATACAAGCAAATTGTATGAATTTTAAGGTTATACTGAAGGTATTTATTTAACCAATATACCAAATAAATATAATTGTTTCAGCTTGGCTTCCTGACCCTTTATGAATCTATTTTATCCTACTAGGAAGGTGATGTCAGGATATGAAACACTATTTTCCTTACTTCATAATTAATATTGAACAACACATCTAATCAAAGCATCTCTTTTTCATTAGTACAGTTCTGACAGTTTCATCATCAAGTGTCAAGTGTTCTAGCAAATTGTGCTGGTATCCTATAAGATATGTCAAGAACTTGATCTTGTTTTCCATTAAATCACATTAGGGATAAGAACCAATTTCCATTATGAAAATGTGACTGAAAGCAAGTGACACTGTTCCAACAAAATTTTCTAATTGAAATTGAGCTAAGCTCAAGTTTTCTTCCTATATAATCTACATAAAACAAACATTAAAAAATATTAATTGAAGAATTTGATACTAATGAATAACTGTGAAAACTAAAAAGAAAAATCAAAATTGAAATTAACCAGCAATTTGGTTACAGTGGAGCCTTGAACAATAACAAACAAAAACTAAATGAAAGTTGTAATTTTTCCAAGAATGTGAGTAAGTTAAGGTAGAAATAGGAGTTACTGTTTTCAGGTTACAAAAAGCTCGTAAATCTATATTCTCTGATAATTTCACCTAGAACTAAAAATTGAAATGTAATTAAGTTAATGAAATATTTAAGAACCTAGGGAGCTTCTGACTTTTAGAAATCTGAAGTACAATGGCAGTCACATGAATTAGTTCATCATTGGGTAACATATATGTAGGATACCTAGAAGACATCCTATAGTATAAATTTTACTCCTAGACTAATGTAAAATTTGCTACTATATTTTATTGAACTTACAATTTTAAGAATGGTTGTTAAGTATACTCATATTATAAATTTTGAATATGAATTACTTGATTCAGTGCTTTCTGTCTCCAACTCTCTCGTTTTAGCACAAAAGCAAAGGATTTACACAGTTTCAAGCTTTTATTATGAAAATTTTCAAAGATCATGAAAAAGTGAAACAATAGAAGAATAAAATACTATTAGATTCACCATCTGGCTTAGGTACTTCAAAATATCTTAGTATTATTTATTGTGTGTGTATGTGTGTTGCTGAACTGCTTCACATGATGAACTTGATGCTTTGCTCCCACATATTTTAGTATGGTTTCTGAATAATAAGGATACTTGTCTACATAAATAAATACCACTATCATTATGATGTATCTTAGTAATAATTCCCAAAGAAACTCTATTATACATTGATATTCAATATTTCCACTGTTTTATATTTTGCATTTCTTTCCCAACACTATTCAACCAAGAAACTCATTCATTAATTCATTTTTTCAGTCTTTCATTCTTTTCTTTTGATCTTGAACCAAAGTCAGTTGTTGAGCTGATTGTGATTGATAATGACCCTAGTAGACAAAGTAGAACTACTCCATAGGGTCCTCAAGACCGTACATATTTACAAAGCAGACTGCCATATCGTTCTCCTGCAGAGAGACTTCTGGTAAGAACCACTGACCTGGTGGTTAACCACTGTGCAACCAGAGCTCCTTAGATATGGAACTGACCTCACTTTCAAAAAATGACCTTGATTTATTTTAGGGACTATACAGTTGTCTTATAGAATGTGTTATATTTTGGATATCCCTGATTACTTTTCATAAGCGCTGTTTTATTTTCTCTATTGTCACTAAATTTAGAATTGTGTTTAAAGTTACACTGTAATTTTAATACAGAATGAAATCAAAACTTGTATCAATTAATCAATTAATAGACTTCAGAGTTTAATGAATACTCAGAATAAAAATATTTTTAATCCAAGAGCAATAACAGAAGCCTTAAGGAATTTATGAAAAATAATCAGCTAATATTAATAAAAATATAT
>NW_006408593.1:1749729-1751654 GCF_000296735.1 Chrysochloris asiatica | reverse complement strand
TAATTGTGCTCATGAGGAACCTGTATGTTGGCCCAGAGGCAATCATATGAACACAGCATGGGGACACTGAATGAGCTAAAATCAAGAAAGGTGTGTACCAGCGTTGTATTTTTTTTCACCATATTTATTTTGTCTGTATAAATAGCAAATAATCTGAGAAGATGGATTATATGAAGAAGAATGTGATATCAAGTTTGGAGGAAGATGCATTGACAACTGGTGATAAGCAAATGATGCAATCTTGCTTGCAGAATGGGAAGAGGAATTAAAATATTCACTGATAAAGATCCAAACCACAACTTTTCTGTCAATTTGTCATACTGTGGTGGTTTGCATGTTTCTGTGATACTGGCAACTATGTCACTGATATTTTAAATACCAGTAGGGTTACCCAAGGTGGACAGGTTTCAGATGAGCTTCCAGAAAAAGACAAACTAGAAAAAAGGAGAGATAAACTAATACTGAATATTTAGTTACTGAAAACCTTATAAATAGCAGTGGAACACTGTCAAAGAGCATGAGAATATTGACTATTTAAAAATGATGAAGAACACAACAATATTGTCAGAAAAAGTGCCACAAGATGAGCCCCTCAGGTGGAAGGCACTCAAAATATGACTGGGGAAGAGCTGCCTCCACAAAGTAGAGTTGACCATGATAACACAAATGGAGTAAAGCCTTTGACATCTTCATTTGTTGATGGAGCACAATGCAAAATGAAGAGGAACAGCTGTAAATATCCATTAATAATCCGAACATGGAATGGACGAAGTATGCATCTAGGAAAACTGGAAATTGTCAACAACGAAATGCATAACCATTGATATCCTAGGCATTGTTGTTTTTGTTAAGTGCTGTCAAGTGGGCTCCGACCCTGTAGGGTTTCCAACGAGTTAATCCACTACTATAGTAGTTAATCCCACTACCCACTATAGGGTTTCTGAGGAGCGGCTAGTGAGCCTGAACCACCGACCTCACCGTTCAAATCAACTTTGCAGTCCAGAGCACTAACACACAGCACCACACCAGAATTCCATCCTAGGCATTAGTGAGCTGAAATGAAATGGTATTGACCATTTTGAATCTGACAATCACATGGTTTACTATGCCAGGAGTTACAAATTGAAGAAAAATTCAACATCAAAAAGAATCTATCAAGATTTGTCTTGAAGTACAACATTGTCTGTGATAGAATAATATCTATACACCTACAAGGAAGCTCAGTTAGTCCTACTATTATTCAAATTTACCCACCAAACACTAAAGCCAATGAGGAAGAAATTGAAAAATTATATCACCTTTCTCATTCTGAAATGGATCAAACATGCAATCAAGGTGTAGTGATAATTACTGGTGATTGTAATGCAAAGGTTGATAACAAAAAGAAAGGATCAGTAGTTGGAAAATATAGATTGGTGATAGAAAAGCTATAGACAATTGCATGATAGAATTTTATGAGATAAATGACTTCTTCATTATAAATACCTTTCTTAACATATAAAAAGACTATACACATAGTCCTCACCAGATGGAATACACAATGAGCAAATTGACTACATCTGTAAAGAGACAGAAGAAAATCTCCATAACATCATCAAAAACAAGATGGGGGCAGATTGTGGAATAGACCTTCAATTTCTCATATGCAAATTCAGGCTACAGCTGAAGAAAATTAAAATAAGTCCACGAGAACGAAAATATGACCTTTAACATATCACACCTGAATTTATAGATCACCTTAAGAACAGATTTGATGTACTAGACAATAAAGACCAATGACCAGAAGAGTTGTGGAATGACACCATATAAGAAGAAAGCAAAAGGTCATTAAGAAGAAAAAATAAAGAAGGAAATGACCAATATGGTTGTCAAAAGAGAATCTGAAACTTGCACTCCAGCAAACAGACACTAAAGCACATGGAAAA
>NW_006408593.1:1742438-1748491 GCF_000296735.1 Chrysochloris asiatica | reverse complement strand
GAAAACTCATTAACAACCTGTGATATGCAGATGATGCCACCTTGCTTGCTGCAAGTGAAGAGGACATAAAATACTTACTAATTATGATCAAAGACTACAGACTTTAGTATAGGTTGCACTGCAATTTAAAGAAGACAAAAATCATCACCACTGGACCAATAAACTGCATCCATATACATGGAGGAAAGAATGAAGTTGTCAAAGACTTCATTTTCCTCAGATCAACCATCAGCATCCATGGAAGCAGAATCCGAGATATTAAATGATGTACTGAATTAAGCAAATCTATTATACAAGAGCTCTTTAAAGTGTTCAAGAGCAAAGCTATCAGTTTGAGGACTATGTTGTGCCTGACCCAAGTCATGGTATTTTCAATATCCTTATATGCTTGGGAAAGTTGGACGGTGAATAAGGAAGACTGTAGAAGAATTGATGCATTTGAGTTAGAGGAGAATATTAAAAGTACCATGGACTGCCAAAAGAACAAACCAATCTGTGTTGGGAGATGTACAACCAGAATGCCATTTGGAAGCCAGGATGGCTAGACTTCACTTCTCATATTTCGGAATTTTTCTGAAGGGACCAGTCCCTGGAGAGGATATAATGTTTGGTAATATGTAGGGTCAGAGAAAAAGTCACAGATGCACAGTGGCAGCACCAATGGACTCAAATGTATCAACAACTGTGAGGTTGGCACAAACCTGGCAGTTTTTCATTCTGTTATGCATAGGATTGCTATGAGTTGGTGATGACTTGATGGCATCTAACAATAATGACAACAAAAGATCAAAATTTCAGCCTTCATTACATGTTATATCTCAATGTAAAGAAATAATTAAAATAATTCCATGTGGATCATTAAATTACATCATGACAAATGTAGAAAAGATTAAAGTTGACAAAGACTTAATTTGGTCTGGATCCA
The DNA here is from genome assembly GCF_000296735.1 of Chrysochloris asiatica. Classification (NCBI taxonomy): domain Eukaryota; kingdom Metazoa; phylum Chordata; class Mammalia; order Afrosoricida; family Chrysochloridae; genus Chrysochloris; species Chrysochloris asiatica. The sequence goes on along the minus strand of NW_006408593.1, from coordinate 1,747,566 downwards.
CTATCAACATTCATGAAAGCAGCAGTGAAGACATCAAATGATGTATTGATTTGGCAAATCTGCCTAACATGACCTCTTTAAAATTTTAAAGAGCAAAGATGTCAGTTTGCGGACTAAGGTGTGCCTGATCCAAGCCTTGTTATTTTCAGTAACCTCATGTGCAAGTGAAAGTAGACAATGAATACACACAAAGGTAACAAAATTGATGGATTTGAGTTTGTGTTAGAAGAGAATATTAAAAGTACCAAAAGAACTAACAAATCTATGTTTGAAGAAGTACAGCTAGAATGTTCCTTAGAAGCCAGAATGGTGAGACTTGTTTCTCATATTTCTGACATTTTATCAGGAGAGATGAGTACTTGGAAAAGGGCATCATGCTTAGTAAAGCACAGGGTTCAAGAAAAAGAAACAACCACAGTGAGACTGATTGGCACAGTGGCAGCAGCAATGGGCTTAAGGTAGTAACAGTGGTGAAGGTGATGCAAGACAGGACGGGGTTTCATTCTGTTGTGCATAGGATCACTGAATTGGAACAGACTCAACAGTACTTAACAAGAATAACAGCCAGTGTCCTATAATAGTATTAATCCTAAAAACAAAAACAAAAACTCTGTCTCTTCTACTTGGTATCTTATTTCTTTTTTCTTTTTATGTTTAGATACATTTGTACTTTCAAAAAACCCTTCACCATGACTGTGTCTAATGGATCTAAAATATGAATTATATATTTTGCAGGCATTTTTTTTTTTAACTGAGATGAATAGTATCCATATGTATGGTCATTGAATAGAAAAAAAATTAATTATCCCAAATCCAAAAGTAACTAAAATTGTTAGCACAGTTGCCACATCATAAGTGATATAGGCACACACCCATAATCATATGGAAAAAGATTCATGAAATCAGTTTCCAGATGAAACATTTGTCCTTGTTGTTAAGTGGTGTTGAGTCAGTTCTGACTTACTGACACCCTGTATATGCTTTCCAAGGAGCGGCTGGTTTGAACCGCCAACATTATAAGTTAACAGTTGAGTGCTGATCCTAAAGTGCCACACCAGGACTCCAGATGGAACATAGGGGGTGCCTTTTTTTTTAGGAACAGAGGGATTGTCATCAATAGTATCATGGAAGAAATGAGTTTCATTTTATTCTCTATTTACTTCAGCCTATTTCAGACGGCATTTTATAGAGAATTCAGAATCATAAAGCAAGCATAGAACTTTTCATTGCTTCTAAGAAAAATAACCTTTCAGTATATATGGGAAATAAAAAATGGACACTATTCAGTCAAATGGACAATATTTCTGTATTAAAAACAAGAGAAAACACTAAAACAAATGAGGCAATTCATCATGTGGCATTCACCTAACAATTTTTAGATGTATGCTCCTGATTACGGAATATAATAGCTTAATGCATTTTCTAAAATAGTCATATATTTTGCATTTTTTCATTTTGAAAATTATGTTCACTTGAGAGTTCTCATCACTTATTTATTTTTATTGCTGTTGTTGTAAAGTACTACTGAGTCAGTTCTGACTCATAGTGAACCTTTGCAGAGGTTCCTGAGTGATTGCTGATGAGTTTGAACCACCAAACCTGTGGTTAGCCGTCCAGCATGTATCCAACAGCTCCGCCAGGACTCTCATATTTCATAAATCAATGTTTCCAATGATGCTTTTTGTAGTAAAAATTTAATTTTTATTGTACAAGTACTCAAATTGTTGTTTTACTGACATGCATACTTAATGATCATTCATTGTGTTGATAAAAATGTTATCTTTAAAATTATTAAATTAGTTTTGTGCAAAAATTCCCAATATTTTTAAATGTCATTTACATTACCAGACTATAGAAGGAAACAGAAGGTAACAAACCATTGCATGACTTGTAGTTTTATGCTTGCTTACTATCTTGTTTATTTGTACTAGGAACAGAGTTATGAAAGAATCCAGGTCAACTTTCTACTTTATGAAAACTCATTATTCCTGTAGAAATAATAGTCTCTGCTACTTAATGCTATAATTTTTTTTGGACAGAGTTGGAATGTTACATTTCCCAGAAAATTAAGTTGAAACAAATCAACGTTGCTTTGTTTAAGTGTTTTAAGAATCCAACATTGTTATTTGTGTATAGGTAGTCCTGGTGTGGTGCTGTGGGCTAATGCACCAGCCAGACTGCAAAGCCACTTAAACTTCAAGGTCAGCAGTTCAAGCTCACCATCTGCTCCTTGGAAACTCTATACAGGGTTGCTATGGGTCAGAATCGACTCAATGGTACTTAACAACAACAACAATGTTGGTGTATACTTGGTGAGTGATGATCCAACAGTCAAGAAGCTATTGTTTCTTGTTAAATTTGTCAGCTATTGCTTCCTGTTATGTCTACATGATATATATATATACATAAATATGTATATTTAAGCTCTTTTCTATGATTTGCAAATTTTCAACTATTCAGATTCATTTAATAGACCCGTTCTCTTCCTCGATGTAATTTATGATTTAGAGAAGTATATGAATGATTGTTTGTATCCTTATACTTTTCCTTGTCCATTTCTTTGATTCCCAAATCTTAGAATGATTTTTCAAAGCATTGGCCTTATCATTATTCTTGTAACAGTAGTGAAACTGTTCTACTTACCTTGAGTGGATCCTACAGCATAAACAAAAAAGATAGTTTAATACCTGATTCCTCACCACCACCACCATCAACCACTGCCAAATGTCTTCTCTGGACACCCATTTTCTTTGAGAGAAATATATTTTGTTTATTTTAATCTTGCTCTCAAACACTCATTTCCTTCAATTAGAGGAATAGGTGAAGAAGGAGTAAAACAAAAACATTTGTTTTGTAAGTTAAGGATGTGTTTTTGTTTTGTTTTGTTTTTTTCCTGTTATAAAACTGTCTCAAGAGAAAACATTGTTTAGTTCAAAGTTAAAACATTTCAGCAACTTTATCCTTACTTTGAAAGGTTTCTGAAAGATTAATTTTGTCCAAGTTTATCTTCTTGATGGAAAAAGATATTTGTTACTCATATTTGGTTTCTGGATCATAACTTCCTTCTGTTACCATGTTTTCATTACAATGCATTTATTTCATCCATATATTGTTGGATTATGGAATGTGCTAGTCTAGCTTTTCCTATTTAATTTTTTTGAGTTTATCATGAAAAAAGCGGTGGGGGGGGGGCAGGGAATGGTAAAATGTCCTTAAAAAAAAAAAAAAAAACAACCGAAAACATCATGCAACTTTCAATTACCCACCAACCGCCCTGCGGAAACCATATACAGACAGGGCCTCTATGCTTAGTGGTTACTAATAGGGCTGTGAGCCGCAAGGTCAGCAGTTCCAAACTACCAGCTGCTCCACAGAAGAAAGATGAGTCTTTCTGCTCTTGTAAAGATTTACAGCCTCAGAAAGCCTGTTCAGGGTCACTATGGGTCGGAACCAACTCAACGGCACTTAACAACAACAATGAAGCACAAATTGACAGCTCTTAATTAACAACACAATAGTAAAGGACTTTATAGAATTTCAAGTTATATGTGCAAAAGTCATTTCATTGTTGTTGTTGTTGTTTTAATTTAAAAGGAAAGTTGTTGGTGGTGTTTATGTGCCATGGAGTTGAACCCTCTAAAGGGCTTCTGTAACTATAAATCTTAACAGGAGCAGAAAGCCTCATCTTTCTCTCACAGAGTGACTGGTGTGTTTGATCTGCTGACCTCTCAGTTAGCAGTCCAACTTATCCACTACCTACCAGGGTTCCTAACAAGCAAGTTGGACATATGATTATATTAATTATAACATTTCTGAATGATAGAATTTTCACAAAAGTAATTTACAGAGGTCTTGCACTCTACACAATCAATTTTAGACAGACTTAATATGAAGTAAATCAGATAGAATTGGATATAATCCTTGATTCTCTTTTTGCTGTTTGTAGAATTTACAATCAGTTTTTTTTTTTGGTTTAGTCATGGCAATGGAAATGAAACTGGAGTGCACACACATTTTTAAGATTTGGGTGAATTGGAATGATAACTGGAATAGGAAAAATTGCAAGTTGAATTCCAGCTATAAAAACTCCCTCTTAGAAAACAAGGGGAATACAAATGTTGTTTTATAACAATATAATCTCTCACCCATCAGACTTTGAATAAAATAAAAACCAACAGTGCCCTACTCGACAAAGACAACCAGTCTCGATGTTTGAAAGTATGCAACTCTTCACAGTCCAGCCAATAATCCGATTTCATGAGGCTTTCTACTCCCGTAAGGATTTACACCCTTGGAAACCCTGTACAGGGTCGCTATGGGTCGGAACTGACTCGAAGGCACTTAACAACAACAACAACAACAAATGCCTCATTCTAGTCTCTCATTCCAGGAATTTACCAGGAATTTTTATCAATCTGGTTATCACTATAGATCACACCCCTCCTCCAACCCCCAAAGTGGGTCTCGTTCAGTTCTATCAAAGCCCTGCTATTTGTAATTACCTTTACCTCTTTTAGACTTACCCCCTGTATATTTGAAACTACTAGAATAATAATGCCAGTCACATAAGATTTTTCAGGGCAAAGTGAGAGAATATATATAAAGCATTTAGTAGAGCACTTAGTATTTAAATCCTAACTATTGTTACCATTGTCAGCACACCTCTTTAGTAGAAGTTAATTGGTCTTTGTGCAGCTTCTAATTAGGTTATGATTCAGTTTTCAGAGGGCATGGAATTGACCTTCCTAATAAAGTTATGGGTTTGCCTTTAGATGGCAACATTAAGTAAGTGAACTTGCAATAATCTTCAAGAATAATTACCTGTTTGCAACCAGATGCATACTTTTTCAAAGCTTTATCTATAAAACTATATTATGTATGATTATGTGAAGAAGGCATGGTCTCAATCTATTTACTTTTTTGAATTAAGCTCCATCTTATTTTTAAAAGAACCCATAGTCCACAAAAATTAATAATTAATTCCTTAATTCAGATAGATATGCTTTCCCATAGAACTTTCTGCAATGATGGAAATATTTTATCATCTATGCTGTCAAATACAATAGCCAGTAACACTTAAAATATAACACTTAAAATATGGCTAATAAGTCAAGAAAATAAAATTTTA
>NW_006408593.1:1734731-1742285 GCF_000296735.1 Chrysochloris asiatica | reverse complement strand
TTTATATTTATTTTTAATTTTATTTTTTGGAAATCTGCTCCTATAGAGATTACAACCTAGAAAACCCTATGGAGAAATTATACTCTATTACATGGGGTGGCTATGAGTTGAAAATTACCTCTATAGCACCTTACAACATACCTGTACCTTTTCCTTTCACTCTCTACATGGCTGGCTCTTTTTCTTGTCTTTCTGGGCTTAACATTTCACCTCTGAGGAATGTATTTGAGTAAATTAATTGTGCAAATCAGAATAGTTTTTCACTCATCCTGTATACTGTCCTCTCTGTCACCTGAGCTACCATGTGTTTACCCTACAGCCAGTTAACTACTCTTCCTTTCTTCCCATCCCTGAAAACCATCAAAGAATATTTATTTTTTCATGAAAACCTTTTCTTGAGTTTTCATAACAGTGGTCTCATACAATATTTGTCCTTTTGTGATAGACTAATTTCCCTCAGCATGAAGACTTACAGATTCATCCATGTTATGAGTTGCTTTGAAGATTCATCATTATTCTTCACCATTGCATAGTATTCCATGTTGCGCATTTAAGCTGTATCCATCTTTTTGCTATCATAAATAATTCTGGGAAGAACATTGGTGTGCATATATCTGCTCATGTCCTGGCTTTTATATTTTGTGGATATATATGCCAAGGGTATTTCTATTTCAACTTTATGAGGAGGTAACACACAATTTTACACAGTGGTTGAATCATTTTACAGCCCACTTGCAATGTAGGTAGGGGTTCCAAGTTCTCCACACCCTCACCAGTACTTGTTTTCTTCTTTTTTTTTAAATGTGTTGTTTCTATTAATACTGGGGTGAGGTGAGATGATATCTCACTGTGGTTTTTAGTCCTGGTGTAGTGCCATGGGTTAATGTGCTGGACTTCAAAGTTGATTTGAACCACAAGGTTGGTGGTTCAAGCTGTCCAGTTGCTCCTTGGAAACCATATACAGGGTCTTTATGGGTCAGAACTGACTTGATGACACTTAACAACACAACATGGATAATGATTGTGAACTTTTCTTCATTTGGTGGTTGTCTGAATGTTTCCATGGTGAAGTGTCTATTCTTGTTCTCTGTCCATTTTTCCTTGGTTTGTTTGTCTGTTTCTTATAGAGATGTAGTTTTCTATAAATTTTAGATATCAATCCTTTGCCTGGTATGTCATTGCAAACAATTTTTTCACAGACTTGGAGTCTATTTTGTGAAATATTTTGATGCATGTTGTTGTTGTTGTTGTTAAGTGCCGTTACACTTATTTTGATGCATATAAGTGTATAATTTTTACTAGGTCCTAGTCATCTACTTTGTCTTCCACTCTTTGTGTGTGTTTAGTTATATCTGATGGTGCATTTATGCCATGTATTAGAGTCCCTAAGTTTGTCCCTAATTTTTCATTGATAACCTTTAAAGCGCTAGGTTCTACATTTATGTCTTTAATCCACATTGAGTTAGTTTTTGTATATGGTGTGAGATGCTGGTCTTGTTTCATTCTTCTACGAATGGATTTATATTTTTATCAGTACCCTTTGTTAAAGACAATATTTCTTCCCCATTTAATATGCTTTACCCCTTAGCCAAAGATCAGCTGACTGTATGTGGATGGATTTACTTCTGGGTTCTCAATTTTGTTCCACTAATATGTGTTTATTTTATTGTATCAGTAGTAGGCTGTTTTAACCACTGTGACTGTGTAGTAAATTTTGAGATCAGAGAGTGAGAGATCTCCAATGTTGTTCTTCTCTTAAGCAATGCTTTGCTTTTCTGAGGGCTCTTTCCTTTCCATATAGTGACCAGTTTTTCCATGTCTTTAAAGAATGATGTTGGAATCTGGACTGGGATTGCATTTATCAATAGATTCCTTTTAATGAATCCTGGCATTATAGTGGATTACACCATAGGCTGCTAACCACAAGGTCAACCGTTCAAATCTATCAGTAGCTCCATGGGAGAAAGATGGGTCTTTCTGCTGCTGTAAAGATTTCCAGCCTTGGAAACCCTACACAGGGTTGCCAGGAGTCAGAACTGACTCTATGGCATGCAACCACCACCATCATCATAGGCTACTTTGGGTAGTGTTGAGAGTTTCACAATACTGAATTTATTCTCACGTGTATTGATCAGAGTCATCCTATTGTCATTGCTGTTAAGTGTCATAGAGTTGGTTCCTACTCATAGTGAACAGACTGAAATACTGTCCAGTCTTGCGTCATTCTCACAAGAGTTGTTATGTTTTAATCTATTTTTTTTTTCCACCACTGTGTCAATCTATCACATTGAGGGTTTTCCTACTTACTCTTAACTTCCACTTTACCAAGCATGATAGCTTTCTCCAGGGAATGGTGCTTCCAGAAAATATATCCAAAGTAGGAGAGACTGACTAACCCTTGTCATCATCTCTTCCTGGAGCGATAACAGCCGTATTTCTTCCAAAAACATATTTGTTGGTTCTGCCAGCTCACATAATAGTCAATATTCCTAGCCAACACCATAGTTGAAATGCATAGATCCTTCTCTGCTCTTTCTTATTCATTGTCCAGCTTTCACATGCATATGAGGAGATGGAAAATACCATGGATTGGATCATATACACCTTAATCTTCAAAATGACGTCTTTGCTCTTCACCACTAATTTAAAGAGGTCTTTTGCAGAAAATTTGTGTAATGAAATATATCTTTTGATTTCTTAAATGTTGCTTCCACTATTATTTATTACAGATCCAAGTAAAATGAAATATTAACAATGCCCATCTTTTCTCCATCATGTTATGTATTGGTGCAACTGTGAGGATTATCATTTTCTTTACATTGCCACAATTAATACTGAAGGATGTAGTCTTTGATCTTTATCAGATCATTGTCATCCTATTGTTTTTAAAATGTGGTTTTTATTTGCATTTTCTTATGTTGAACATTATGAAATCTGTTTATTGATCATTTGTATTTCTAATTTGGAAGGCTGTCTATTAAGACTGCAAAAAGAATTGGAAACTCAACTGAAATCCATTCTGTCTCCAGGCTCTGCGTACTTAGAAACTAAATTTACTCTGTTAATCACCTCATGGTGTGGTGCTGTGGTCTAACGTGCTGGACTGCAAAATCAGTTTGAACTGCAAGGTCAACACTTGAAGCTCACCAGCTGCTCCTCAGAAACTTTATACAGGGTTGCTATGGCTTGGAACCCATGTGACGGCAGTTAACAACACCAACTATTATTTAACATAATTGAACAGAATAAGCTTCCCTTTCTGAAGAATTTTCTGGGTTCACAGCTTTTTCTTGGTAATTTAACATAAGGAATAATGAAAATATTTCCGACTACAGTAAATAAATAAAATGCCCAATAACTTTAATTCTTCAAATAAAAATCTTAAAATATTATAAAATGTCTTTTTAGAGGACCTCTGGTAGCGTAGTGGTTACGAATTGGGCTGTGAACCGCAAGGTCAGCAGTTCGAAACTACCAGCGGTTCCGCAGGAGAAAGAGGAGGCGTTCTGCTCCCGTAAAGATTTACAGCCTCGGAAACCCTGTGCAGGGTCTCTATGAGTCGGAACCGACTCCACAGCACTTAACAAGAACAACAAGAGAATAATGGGGAAATCATCTGATTGTAGTGAAAAGTTTCAAGCGCAGATATGCTTATTTAGAAAAAGAACTTCAGTTTTTCTTCAAATTCCCAATACTTTCAGACAATTAGCACTTTGAGAATATACAGATAAGAATTCATAAACACTAAAAAATTGAAATCCTCAACTTCCCATTCAGAACAGTTTTCAAAATGCTTTTCAAAATTTAGGAATTTCAGTCCTCTGCAATCTTCCTGAAAATCATCTTGAAATGATACGTTTAGGAATCAGAACAAATGCACTTCCAATACGATGAACTAAGTAGGAGGGAAAGAGCAGAGTGCAAAGTAGTGTGTGGATGTGCTGAGATAATAGTTACAGCTTATGGAAACCACATTCCTGAAGGAAAATGTTAGGTCTCTGTAATAGAAAAAAAACAAAAACAAAGACATTGTCAATTCCAACACTTGTTTATTAACACAACACCACAGAACATGGAGAAACGCGTTACTCATTCCACACACTGGCAGCAACTTTTGCTGTTGTCATTTTGAATGGTTATACAAGCACTATTCTGCTTATGATAAATCTAAGCATGTCAATTATATTTTATTAAACATAAGACGATAGCAATATCTCCTATCATATTATCAGTCCAGCTCTATTTAGATTATTATTATTATTTTAACCATGAGTTTTAAGTGATTAGAAAGCATTAGAGATCTCTACATAAGTGACACTTCCAGAGTCTCAGATTTCCAAAACGTATTATTTTTGCCTTACAAAACAATGTTAAACAGGGAACTAATTTATTTATATAAAAAAAACTTTGGGTAATTTGTGTTGATTGTGTAATATAGAGTGACAATAAGACAGAAAGGATTCCAAACCAGGTAAAATGCCTACTGATGTTTTGTGACAAGCCTATGGAAAATATCAATTCTGTCTTTCATCATTAAAGAGATTCATGTGAATTAGGGTAAATTTGGCTTGAGTTTTTAACCCTTATCTTTCAAATTACTGTGTGGCTTTTCCATGGTGTTTTCTATTACCCATTTTTATCTTAGCCTTGATCATTTATGATATTTTTAATATTCATATAAAATAATAATAGTAATACTTACTGTGCACTTAAAATATGCCATGCACTGTCCTAATTTCTCTCAATGCACAGTATAATTTAGTACTTTCAACATTTTACTAATGTAGGTAGTATTGCTATCCATTTTATAAATGGGATAACTCAAAATCAAAGTAGCTATAAACTTACTCATACTAATAAAAAGAGCATTTCCAGGTTGAAACTATTCTATGTTCACGAATATGGAGAATCCTTTAGGATGTTGTACTCTAAAAGGGAAGATATGCTAATAGTATAACCATGTTCAGGAAACAGTATTTATCACAAACTATTGTTGCTGTTGCATTTAGGTGCCATCAAGTCAGCACTGATTCATAGTGACTCTATGCACAACAGAACACTGCCCCAGCCCAGGACCACGTCATACTCACAATTATTGCAAAGCCCAAGCCCAAGCCCATTGCTGCCGCCAATGTGCCAATCCATCTCATTGGGGTTTTTCTCTCCTTCCTCTACCCTCCACTTTACCTAACATGATATACTTCTCCAGGGATAGGTCCCTTCTGATAATATGTCTGAAGCATGAGAGACAGTCTCCCTGTACTTCAACCAACACATATTGGTTTGTCCTTTTGACATTCCATGGTACTTTCAATATTCTCCTCCAACACCATAACTCAAATGCAACAATTCTTCTATGGTCTACCATATTCAATGTCTAACTGTCACATGCATATGAAGTTATTGAAAGTACCATGGCTTGGGTCAGGTGCATCTTAGTCCTCAAATGGATATCTAGTCTCTTGAACACATTAAAGAGGTCTTGTGTAGCAGATTTGCCTAATTCAATACACCCTTTGATTACCTGACAGCTGCTTCCATGAGCATTGATTGTAGATACAAACAAAATGAAGTTTCTGACAACTTGAATCTTTTCTCCATTTATCATGATGTTACTTATTGATCCAGTGGTGAGGATTTTTTTCTTCTTCTTTATATTGAGCTGCAATCCATAGTAACAGTCGTGGACTTTGATCTTAATCACTAAGTATTTCAAGTCCTCTTTGCTTCCAGGAAGCAAGGTTGTATCATCTGCATATAGCAGGTTGTTAATGAGTCTTCCTCTGATCCTGATGCCACATTCTTTTTCTGATAATACAGCTTCTTGGATTATTTGCTCATTATGCAGACTGGATACTATGATGAAAAATATATAACACTGGTGCACACCTTTCCTGATTTTATGTCATTCAGTGTCCCATTGTTCTGTTCGAATGACTGCCTCGTGGTCTATGTACAGGCTCCTCAACAGCACAATTAAGTATTTTTGACTACTTATTCTTCAAAATATTATTCAAAGCTTATCTAGGCTAGAACACTAAAATTCAATAGAAAACATTTTAGATTTGGCCCTTTTAAGTCCACACTTCTTCAAAGATAAATTACTTCTAATCACAAATCCTTCATTTTTCTTAGATTCACAATCAACACTGATGGAAGCAGCACTTAAGAAATCAAATGATATTTTGCAGTAGGCAAATCTACTGCACAGGACCTCTTTAAAGTGTTCAAGAGCAGAGATACAGTTGGAGTATTGACCCAAACCATGACCTTTTAATTGCCTCATATGCAAGTGATTGCTGGATAATAAATAATGAAGATTATTGAAGAAATGATGCATTTGTGTTATGGTGTTGGGAAAGAAGATTGAAATCACCATGGACTTCCAGAAGAACAAACAAAACTGTGTTGGAAGCAGTACAGTCAGCATGCGTTTTAGAAGCAAGGATAGCGAAACTTTGTCTCCCATACTTCAGACATGTTATTAGGTGGGCCAGTCCCTGGAGAAGGACATCACACTTAGTAAAGTGGAGGGAGCCCCCCCCCTAGTGAGATGAATTATCATAGTGGCATCAACAATGGGCTCAAGTGTAACAGCAATTATGAGGAGGGTGCCGGACCAGGAAGTATTTCATTTTGTTGTACGTAGTGTTGCTATGTGTCAGAACCAATTTGACAGCACCTAACAAAAGGGCATCAAACCACAATTTTTAACATTCTGGTTACAATTTTGGTATATCCACAGTTTATAAACTTGGATCTATTCTTATTTCAAGAAGGACAAGTCCCTGGAGAAGGATATTATGCTGGGTAAAAGGAAGGTCAGAAAAAAAAAAAAAAAAGGAAGACTCCCAATGAGATGGATTCACACCATGACAGCAACAATGGGCTCAAGAATAACAAGAGTTTTGAGGATGGCACAGGACTTGGCATAGGGTGATATGAATCTAATGATGGTAGCTAATAACAACAACAATCACAAAGAACGCCCTTCAGACTTGGAGAGTCACTGCTATTTTTTATCTTTCACTGCTGTTTCTGACATGTTGAACCAAGACCAAGTTCACTGAATTCCACTATGTATCTAAATAGTATTTCTGGCCATTGTTCCATTGGTCAGTTCCATTACAATCAACTCTTCAGCTTTGATTCTAATCAGATTCATTTCTACTTTTACCCAATTTCACAAAAGTCACATGACTTAGAAAGATTTGTTGTTGTTGTTGTTGTTAGGTGCCATTGACCTGGTACTGACTCATAGTGACCCTATGTACAGCAGAACAAAACACTGCCCGATCCTGGGCCAACCTCACTACTGTTGCCACGCTTGAGTCCATCAATGCTGATACTTGGCCAATCCATCTCGTTAGGGGTCTTCCTGTGTTTTCTCTGACCCTCCACCTTACCAAACATGATATCCTTCTCTAGTGACTCATCCATCCTGACAATATATCTGAAGTATGAGAGATGAAGTTTGGTCATCTTGGCCTCCAAGGAGAACTCTGGCTGCACTTCTTCCAAAACTGATCTATTGGTTCTTTGGGCAGCCCATGG
>NW_006408593.1:1730598-1732326 GCF_000296735.1 Chrysochloris asiatica | reverse complement strand
ATCAGCAAATAAAGATCCTTTACTCCATTTGTGTCATCATGGTCAACTCTACTTTGAGGAGGCAACTTTTCCCCATTCTCATTTTGAATGCCTTCCAACCTGAGAAGCTCATTTTCCAGCACTATAGCTGACAGTGTTTCTCTGCTATTCATAAAGTTTTTAATGACTAAGTATTCGGAAGTAGTTCGTCACTCCTTCTTCCTAGTCTGTCTTCAGTTTGTCATACTGTGGTGCTTGTGAGTTGCTGTGATTCTGAAAGCTATGTCACTGGTATTTAAATAACAGCAGGGTCACTCATAGTGGACAGGTTTCACATGAGCTTCCAGACAAAGACAGACTAGAAAGACTTATGATGATACAAATGTTCTTGCATATTTAGTTTATATGCTGAAAATTGTTGTTAAGTGCTGTTGAGTAGGTTCTGACTCATATTGACCATGTATAAGATTTCCAAGGAGCAGCTGGTGAGCTTGAATCTCCAATCTTACAGTTCAAACTAACCTTGCAGCCCAGCGCATTAACCCACAGCACCACCAGTGTGAATTGAAAGGATCTGTCCATGCTTAATTCAAGCTTTAGATACAAAGTCTATTTTATTCTTTATTTCTCTTTAAAACACTTTATTTGGATTAAAAAGAAGTAAGTTCACAAACACTAAATTTAATATTAAAAGTCATGTAATGAAAAAATAAATACTGCAGCTAAATTGAAAAGAGGCAGCATAATAATTTGTTTCTCAGCCACCATTTTTTAACTCAACCTTTGACTTCATTAACTTCATTTTTTAATCCCAGAATTGAATTTTATATTATTCTTTTACCAGTCCAGCCTGCTACTGCAATGAATATAATGATTAATTTACTTGCAGTTACAAATGATTCAGTGTATGCTGTTAATATTTATTTTGTATAGCTAGAATAAATTGCCTAGAAAGACAAAGAGGAAATTTTCAAAGTTAATTTTCAGGTAATTGAATTTATATGTGTGTGTGATATGTATGCTTATAAAGGAAGTCCTTGCTGCAAATTAATTGCAAACATTAAAGACCAATATAACATTTTAGAAACATTTGGTTGCCTATTAGATTTAATACATATTTTGGGAGAAAACTGCAATGAATTTTAGATAAAAGAATAGGGCAGAAGTTGTCTTACGATCTTTATATTATAATTTATTACTCATTTAAGGATTTATTATTGAGGTAGTGACTTTGTGTATTATTACATTAATCATTATACAAAGTAATTTTACTACCACAGTATTGAAACTATTTACAAGATCATCATTTGAAGGAATGGTAAAATATTTTATTTCTGAGGTCCTACGTCTTTTATTCTATCACTTGTCTGTCAGTCTGTTGTACTGTGGTTGATGGCATGTTGCTATGATGCTAGCAGCTATGCCATCAGTATTTCAAATACCAGAAGGGTCACTCATAGTGGACAAGTTTAATTTAACATCCACACTAAGGTAGAAAGTAAAAGGAAAATGTGGTCCACTTGCAAAAAGTTATATAAAAATTGTTGTCTGATAAAATTATAAAGAGGAGCTCCTCAGATTTCAAGGAACTCAAAACACAATCTCTAAAGATGGGTCTTCTCAAAGTAGAATCAACCTTAATGAAAATGAATGAAATAAAGTTTGGGGGACATTTATTTACTGACATAGTATGGCTCAAAATGAGAAGAAGCTTAATAAATATCCATTAATAAACAGAACCTGGAAAGT
>NW_006408593.1:1726935-1729578 GCF_000296735.1 Chrysochloris asiatica | reverse complement strand
CAGTTCAAAAAGACAAAGCATTATAATGGAATTTACAGAGATTGGAGTTAGAAAACCAAAGGGAAGAATAAATTTATCATTTCTCAAACTGAAGAAAATATTAAAGCCTTGAGTTGTATTTAACTGTAATAAACTTTTGAAGGATTTTATACATCAAATGTTGAATGATGCAAGAAATATAATAAAATGATAGAAGGAATTCAGACATAGTACCAAATAGAATTAGTGGATGTTCTACCATTCCAAGTGATAACACATGAACAAGAAGCAGTAGTATTGAAGGAAGAAATCCAAGCTGCACTGCAGGGATTGGAAAAAAATCAAAGCTCCAGAAATTGATAAAATACCAACTGAAATATTTCAACAAACTGATGTAATACTGGAGGTATGTACTTATCTAAGCCAAGAAATTTGAAAGATAATTACCTGTCCAGATGACTGGATAATATCCATATTCATGCTTATTCCAAATAAAAGTGTTACAGAAGAATATTAATATCACACCCAAGTAAACTTTTGCTAAAGATAATTCAAAAATGGTTGCAACAGTACATTGACAGGAAACTGACAACTTTTTCTTCAGTTTTTCACAGTTGAGAAAAGCATCATCTATTCTCACAGAACAACTGGTGGATTTGAATAGCTGAGCTTCTGGTCAGTAGACCAACACACAACCCATTACATCAATAGAGCTCTTTATCAGAAATTAAATCCAATTTCAGAACAGGATGTGGGATGAAGGATTTCACTGGCTGAAAGCAGAGAATACCAGAATGATGTTTGCCTGTATTTCATTGACTGTGCAAAGGTATTCCACTGTGTTGTTAGGTGTTGTGAAGCCATTTTCCACTTACAGGGACTTAGAGACTCTTTCTTCTCCAGAATGAAACACTGCCCAATCTTTTGGCATTCTAATTATCCTTCCTATGTTTGAGACCATGGAACCACTGTGTCAAGCCATCTCCTTGACGGTCTTCCTCATTATTTGTTGCCCCTTTACTTTGCCAAGCATGATGTCTTTCTCCAGTTACTGGTACCTCTTAATAGAACATATCAAAAGTACACAAGACTGAGGCCTAGCACTCTAGTTTCTGAGGAGCATTCTAGTTGTATCTCTTCCAAGATAAATTTATTCATTTTTATGACAGTCCATGATATATTCAATATTCTTCGCCAACAGCATTTTTCAAATGCACCAAGTATTCTCTGGTTTTCCTGACTCATTGTCCCATGTTCACATGTATATAAGGCCATTGAAAATACCATGGCCTGGGTCAGTGTCACCTTAGTTCTCAAAATGACATATTTGCTAATTGCCACTTTAAACAGATATTTTGCAGCAGATTTGCTCAATGTAGACATCATCTGATCTCTTTTAGCTGCTACTTCTATGTGTGTTATTGTGAATTGAAGCAAAATAAAATTTTGGACAAATTCAGTCTTCTATGTTTATCACAATGCTCTTTATTGGTCCAGTTGTGAGGATTTTCTTTTTCTTTCCTTTGAAATGTAATTTAACTGTGTGGATCATAACAATTATGGATAATATTACAATGAATAGAAATTCTGGAGCACTTAACTGTGCTCATGTTGAACCTGTACATTAAAAAAAAAGGACATGCCTTTGAATATAACAAAAGGATGCTGGAGGGTTTAAAATCAGGAGAGTTGTGTGTTAGGGTTTTATCCTTTCATTATAATAATTCGATGTGCATGATGAGCACATACTCTGAAAAGCTAGACTATATGAAGGAGAACACAGTATCAGGATTGAAGGGAGACATATGCAAATGATACAACACTGCTTGTTGAAATCAAAGAGGACTTGAAGAACTAACTGATGAAGATCCAAAACTACAGCCTTCAGTATAGATTACACCTCAAAATAAGGAAAACTAAAATCCTTACAACTGGACCAATAAGAAACAGCAAGATAAGTGGTGAAAAGACTGAAGTTGTCAAGGATTTCATTTTGCTTGGATTCCCAATCAGTGTTCATGGAGGCAGCAATTAAAATGTCAAATCATGTATTTTGTTAGGCAAATCTCTGGGGAAAATGTCTTTAAAATGTTAAAAAGCAAAAATGTCACTTTGAAGACTAAGGTATGCCTGACTCAAGCATTGTCTTTTCTATTGCCTCTATGCAGAAAATGGACAATGATTAAGGAAGACAGAATAATTTATGCCTTTGAATTTTGGTGTTAGTAAAGAATATCAGATATGTCATGAGTTGCCAAAAGAATGAAAAAATGTGTTTAGAAAGACGTACAGTCAGAATGCTTCTTAGAAAGGAGGATGGCCAGACTTCATGTACCTTGGTCATGTTATCAGTTGGGACTAGGTCTTGGAGTGGAATATCATACTTGTAAAGTACAGTGTCAACAGTAAAGATGAAGACCCTCAATGAGATGGATTGACACAGTGGCTGCAACAGTGGGCTCAAACAGAACAAGGATTGTGAGGACGATGCTGGAGCAAGCCTTGTTTCTTCTGCTATGCATGGACATGCTATGAGTCAGACCTGACTCCACACTACTTTACAATAACAATATGCCTTTTACTGCTAAAGTGAAATCTAAAGTATTCATGAACAATTTACTGTCTATAATGTATACTCCTTAAGATTAATGTTGTTTTGTTGTT
>NW_006408593.1:1715979-1726626 GCF_000296735.1 Chrysochloris asiatica | reverse complement strand
AATTACTATTTTTGTAGAATCAATACATAAATTCTACTAAGTAGGTGATAATAATAATCCTTATTTTGTTCCTTCACATAGATACATCTAAAAAAGACTTGTAATCAACAAATCAGTGCCACATCAGAGCTCCCAACACAAAATGGGGGGAAAGTATAAAACAAAACTCTAATGAGGGTAAACAATGCATGCGCATCTTATAGGAGAAAAGAGTAATAATATTCTAAAATCTAGGCTGAAATCAATTACTATACAATGTAGTTTAAAACAAGTAAATATGAAAACAATCATTTCTTAG
Source organism: Chrysochloris asiatica (assembly GCF_000296735.1). NCBI lineage: Eukaryota > Metazoa > Chordata > Mammalia > Afrosoricida > Chrysochloridae > Chrysochloris > Chrysochloris asiatica. The sequence continues at coordinate 1,726,328 of NW_006408593.1, read as the reverse complement.
TTTTAATTGTTAAATTTATAATAGCACCCTAAGTCATTGTACTAGGTTACTTCTAAGAGAATTATTAAGTTACTGCTTAACAAATATAAAGATTATATAACACACACCTCAAAACTCAGAGGTTTAAAACCAAAACCATTTATTCAGCTCATACATTTAGAGTTTTCCAGGGGGTAGTTTAATTTAAGCTGGACTCAACTGGGTAGTTCTGCTCCCCTTACTTGAATTTGGTTGGTAATATTGGGATGTTCTTCTGTTGGTGAGAGAAAAGGTGCAAGAGATTCCTATCTGACAATTCAAGTGATTTTTGAGCTTCTCTTGGTATTATATCTGCTGAAATTCTATTAATCAAAGACAATGACAAGATCTAGCACTTAACTGTGATGAGAGAAGTTCATTCACCCTGCCTGTCCCCAGTGAGAAAGCACTACAAATTTACATGGGAACAGGTATGGGTATATAATTCTGTTCCTGAGAGTGAATGGGGAATTCCAAATGAATACTGTCTATTCCAGACACATTCATCCATTACTCAACAAATAATCATTGTATGACTACTACATACTAGAAATATGTAAGTACATGAGATACAACAGGGATTAAAATGGAAAAATCTTGGCCTAATCAAACTACTTTTTAGTATAGGGAAATAGAAACTATGAAATATAATGAAAATACATACATACTTAATATTTGATGAGAAATACTATAGGAAACAATAAAAATCAGTGAAATGCAATAAGGTGATTCAGGTATACAATTTTAAATAGGATTATGAGAGAGAGACACACTGAGGAAATTTCACGTGAGTAAAAGGATGCTATCCAAACCATAACTAAGTTGTCAGTTATTATTCAAGACTGAAAGAACAACATATGCAGACCCCAAATCTGAACTTGCCAAACTATGCGAAATAAGGAAATAAATAGATGAAATCATACAAGTAAGAGTAAATGAAATCAAGACCCTTCAGGACAAACCCCCTTTGAAGTCTGAAATTCAAAGGGAACACATGAGCAGGCTTGTAACCTCGCTGGTGACTGCGTTGCTCTACTTATTAGTGGAAGTGGGGAAAAGCCAGTAATGAAGATATGGGCTGAGTTTGACTATGTTTCATAGGCTCCTGTTGACCTTGAGATGAGAGAGAAGAGGAAGTGCTGGTTAGTCTGAAGTTTGGGGAAACATGGGAACTCCTGAGTTCATGGATACTGACCTAGCCACTGGGTCAGTGGCTGAAAGTGAGTGTCCAGATGATATAAAGTGTGGGGATGCATACAAGAATGCCCAAACTTTCAGATAGCACCCATTTGACCTAACTTGGATGGCTTGATTATCAGAACTCCAATAGAGGAAGATAAAGAAGTATGATACAGGAGGTAAATGTAAATTGCTACAGTTTGATGAACTTGACCTTTGCTTATGGTTGTTGGTGGTAAGTACCATGGATTCAGTTCTGACTCATAGTGACCCTGCACAGGGTTTCTGAGGCTGTAAATCTTTATTGGAGCAGAATGCCTCATCTTTCTCCGGCGGAACCGCTGGTAGTTTTAAACTGCTGACCGTGAGGTTGGCAGCCCGATACGTAACCACTATGGTACCAAAGCTTCTTTGTAGTTGCTCAAAATACCAGTCAAGAGGGAAGGAGTCTTCAAGTCAAGGATCAAGTCTATGCCTTCAGTACACAGGGTTGACAGTGACTGGAAACAGCCATTGACCTCCTAATGTGGGGGTGGGACCTATAAAGGCATGGATTGGCTGGCTTATACATTTTCAAAAAGGAGTTTAGTTTCAGCGTGAGAGAGAAAGGTAGAATCCCCACTGAAGAGCTTTCTTCTTATCTAGTTGGGTGTGGTGAAAGCAGATGGAGTTTGGGTTCTTTTGATTCAGTAGTAAGTAATTACTATCATAGCTATCTGTGGTTGTCACCACTGTAAAGGTCGAAGTTTCATAACAAAATTTGAAGAGTAGTTAATCTTACATTCCAGGAACAGAGGATCCTAGGACCAACATGAGTGAAACATGGGATCCTAACCAGAGAAGCAGTGGCATTCAAGATTAGGGCAGAGGTGATGGTATGGAGAGAAAGAGCAGCTGCAGACTCTAGACTCATGGAAAGAGAAAGGCCATGTGCTGACAGGTGGGAGGCTGGCTTGCAAAATGTGCTCTTTTTTTTGTTTAAACTATTATATACTCTGGTATGTTTCTGTGTACATCACTTTTTCAAAAAGTGAGGGAATAGAGGCAAATACTATTAAAGGAGCTCTGGTAGCGTAGTGGTTACGAATCGGGGTGCTAACCTCAAGGTTGGCAGTTCAAAACTACCAGCCGTTCCATGGGAGAAAGATAAGGCTTTCTGCTCCTGTAAAGATTTACAGCCCGGAAACCCTGTACAGGTCCACTATTAGTCGGAACCGACTCCAAGGTACTTAACAACAACAACAACAACAACTGTTAATTGATGAGGCATGGAGGGGACTGTAATCATTGCAATGAGATGATTGGTTGAATGCAAAACTGTCATTCTGTTATATAAACTATCACTCAATTCACAATAAATTTTTTTTTTAAATAGAAAGCAACGAAGGAAGAGAAAGGAAGAAAAAGAGAAAGAAAGCAGAGACAGAAAGCAAATAATTAATTGTAATCCCTCTCCTCCTCCCAAAAAAAGAAAGAATGAATTGCAAAGAGTACATAGGCTTTATAAACCACTGTAGAAACTGAGTTTTCCTCTGAGTGAAAGCAAAGGCACTGGGTTTTTGTGTGTGATATGTTTGGATATAAATTTTAAGTGCACCACTCTCCCAGGTCTATTGAGAATAGATTTTAGGTCTGCATTAGAGGCTAGAGAGATGTTATTGTAATAATTTAGATAGGTTGCTGGCGTGGATTCTTGGACCAGGGTCATATTGGTGGTGGAATGGAAAATGGTTGAATTCCGAATTTATTTTGTAGGAATATTTTACTTTCAAGGTTTGTGATTTGAGTAAATAGGATCCATTAATGACAATTAAGAGTGATAGAAACTATGTGGAAATAATTAACCTGTTGCTGAGGCAGTCATATATATATACACTTGTCTAAACTTTTGTGGGAGGTCTGGTGATATAAATTGGTAAGTCACTATCAAGTATGATGTTTAATGTCACATCATGTATGAAATTGTTCTCAGTAACAATTTTATCCATATAGTCTATTCATGCAATAAATTTAAGTAAACATATATGTAGGATACAATTGTACAGATTTTACGATGTTAAGATATGAGTGCCTAGAATATATGGCATACTATCTTGCAGTTTTTGAGTTCCACCTTTAGGTTGAGGAAATAGTGTTCAGTCATAATAATGGAAATGGAGTACAAGTGAGATAATGCTGCAGACGTCAAATTAGGGAAACTGAATAAAGATGATGATGTTGGACAAAGATCTCCTTGGGCCTAGAAATGCCAATGGCTCACCCCAAATCAAATAACTTCAAGTTTATGCTCGATTATCCAGAGTCAGCAAATCTAAATTGTCTGGAAATATATTTTGATGAGTCTGAATTTAGAATAGGAAAGAGGGTGTGCAAATCTGACAACAAATGCAAACAAACCACCTCAAGAGACAAGGATTATTGTGCATAAAATTCCAAAAAGAATTATTTAAATTACTTGAGACTAAAATAAAATCAGTCTCAAGAAAATCATCCCATTCGAATCTTAGTCAAAGCTCAGTCTTTGAAACACTAGAGATTTCCTTCTGATTGGCCTTTCTCTAATTCTAGAGTGCTATGATCTTTCATCTATTTAAAAAGCTGTAATGCTTATCTGCTCCCACTTCAACACACAATTCAGGGTAAAAAGGACCATTAGCTTGGTGTGTGTTTTACAGATAAATAAGGATTTTAAACTAATCTGTACATGGGGCTATTTGGTCAGGACTGGAGATTTAATTGAAGTTGGTATTCATTTACAATTAGGTTGTTTTGTTTACTTTCTTATATCATTAGCAAACTTATTAAAAAGGAGATACAAACAAACTGTGTGCCAATTACATAAGAAAATAATTAGATTGTATTAATCCAGGAACCCAAGCAATCAATTAAGGCAAGGGTACTCTGGTCTCAGTGACCTCATTATTCTTCACTTTAATTAATCGAAAATACTAATGGATTGCTTAGCAATTGAATACTTTATTTCTTTAGACACAATGTAAAAGCTCTTAACATGGTAATGTTTATGTCTTTGAAAGAAAAAGACTTAACAGAATGATGTGTTTGTTTTAAAGTTAACAAAAAGCATTCTGAATTATGGGAGCTAGCTCTATTGTAAATTCTGGTTAAATTAATGAAGTCAACAAATGAATGAATGACGCATTCATGTTCTAAACTTGACAACATCTACGGGATCAAGAACAAAAGAGTGTAATCGATTACATAAGGACTTAAATCTAACCTATTACATGTATTAATTATATGTTATTAGACAGGATAGTTAACATCTCTGAGATCCAGAATGGACTAGTAGTATTAGTATTGATCATGAAAAATAATAATAGTAGATAATGAATTGATGTATATAAAATTTCTGGCACATATTAGGACTCTCATTCTCAGATCTTTCATAGAGGCCTGTAATATCATTAAATCACGGAACATTTTCCTAGGCAGGCTTTATTATATTTATTCATATGTAGGGTATAAATTTATATAAACATGTATTGTTTTTGTTGTGTCATCGAGTCACATAGTAACCATATATAGGGTTTCTGAGGAGTGAGTGGCTGGTGAGTTTGAACAGCTGAACTTGACATTCAAACTGACTTTGGGGGCCAGTGATTATTCTACAGCTCCACACCAGGACTCCATACATATATGAATGTATGTTGTTGTGAGTGCCATCTAGTCAGTTTTGACTCATAACAACCCTGTATAGGGTTTCCAAGGAGCATCTAGTGAGCTTGCAGTCCAGCACATTAACCCACAGTGCCACACCAGGAACCCTCATAAACGTAGGTTTTACGGTCACTGATCTGAGTCTATAAAAATGTTTGGAACCATTCCTTTTATCTCTATCTCTTGGACTACAGTAAGTAGCTTTAGAGTTATCCCTTCCTTGAAGAACGTGCAAATATAACACAGGAAATATTCCAGGTATATTTGTTCTGTCTTGACAGAGGAAAGAGAGGAATGTTGAGATGATAAGTGAAGTTGTGGTGGAATTTGAATTATGTCTTCATTCTTCCTATCATACAACTTTTGTATATTTTTTTCTATAATTTATTGGATCAGACTCAGTGATTTACATATCCTAGTACATCATTTTATCAATCTTTAAAGATATGTAATATGAATTGAGAAAAGCATCATCCCAAAATATGTTTCTTTTATATTTATCCGAATATATATCCCCAGTATCTTTCCTAATGTTTGGAAATTTTGCTTTTCCTTTTTTATTATTTTTATATTCTGAAATTTATATGTACATACTTATTCTGTGCAACATTGTTAAAAAAAGCAACAGATGGAAAAGAGCTAAAAAATCCACAAAAAGGAATGAAAAAGTATGGTACTTCTACAAAATGAAATATGAAATCACAAAATGCACACTCTCATATACATTGTGATATAGTAAGCATAAGAAAGGAGGAAAGATGCATATATATAAGTATATAGTGCTAACATGAATGTTTGTGTGTAAAATCAGCTCTAAAAAGTTCACAAGGCAACAACGGTATCATTTGGCTACAGATAGTGCAGCTGCAAGGTGACCAATGAAGAAAAAAAATGGCATTATCCATATGTACAGATCTTTCCAACTTTAAAATATATAAACTCATTACTTATGCATAAAATAAAATGAAAGCTTTACTTTGCCAACATAGGTAATTTGTGGAGATGAATTCCTTGTTTTCCCAAGAACTGGCTGATAGATGCTATGTCTCTGGGAAATTGAAATATTTGCTCACTCTCAACCACAAATTCACACTTATCTAATTACTTTTTACATTCAAAGCAGAATGAAGTTGGATGTTTCTCTCCTTTTAAATTATTCCATTTTATTTATTACATGTAAATCTGTATTGTTGTTGTCTTAAGTGTCGTTGAGTCACTTCCAACTCATGTTGTTGTTGTTAGGTGCCATCAAGTCGATACCGTAGCAACCTTATGTACAGCAGAATGAAACACTGCTCGATCCCAGGCCAATCTCACTACTGTTGCCACACTTGCGTCCATCGATGCTGCCACTTGGCCAATCCATCTTGTTGGGGGTCTTCCTTTTTTTCTCTGACCCTACACCTTACCAAACATGATATCCTTCTCCAACAACTGGTCCCTCATGACAATATATCCAAAGTATGAGAGATGAAGTTTGGCCATCTTGGCCTCCAAGGAGCACTCTGGCTGCACTTCTTCCAAAACAGTTCTTTTGTTCTTTTGGCAGCCCATGGCACTTTCAATATTCTCCTCCAACATCATAACTCAAAAGCATCAATTCTTCTACAGTCTTCTTTATTCACTGTCCAGCTTTCGCATGCGGATGAGGTTATTGAAAATACCATGGCTTGGTTCAGGTGCACCTTAGTCCTCAAGCTGATATCTTTGCTCTTTAACACTTTAAAAAGGTCTTGTGCAGCAGATTTGCCTAATGCAATACATTGCTTGATTTCTTGACTGCTGCTTCCATGAGTGTTGGTGGTTGATCCAAGAAGAATGAAGTCCTTGACAACTCATAGAGACCCTTTATAGAGTTTCCAAGGAGCAACTGTTGGATCTGAACTGCCAACTTTGTGATTTTCAGTCCAGTGCTGACCCACAGCACCACACTAGAAGCCCAATCTGTATAGCCACTACCAAATTCATGACACAATATGTCTTTAGCATTAAAAGAAATTCATTTTTGCCTCTACAGTCACAGACTCTACTCTGTCTTCCTCTCTATTAAATAATCCTATTTTTGTTTTTAATTGTTAAACAGTGGTAATAACATACTCAAGCATCTCTCAAAAAGAAAGAACTGGAGAAATAATTCAAGATTGTATTTTTCAATAATGCAAAATTGAAAGATTCCATGGGCAAACTATTGAATGACACAGTAAGCATCAAAAGAAGATGGAAAAAATACACAGAATTGAGGTGCCATAAATAACTGGTCAGTATTCAATCATTTCACAAAGTACCATATGATCAAGAAGTAATACTTTTGAAGGAAGAAGGCCAAGCTGCTTTGAAGACCTTGTTAGACAAGACTGCAGGAATTGATGAAAATACAAACTGAAATGCTTTAACAACTAATGTAGTGCTGGAGGTGCTTACTTGTCTATGCCAGGAAGACGGCTACCTGGCCAACCAGTTGGAAGAGATTCATATTTGTACCCATTCCAAAGGAAGGTGACTCAATGGAATGCAGAAATTATCAGACAATATCATTAATATCACATCCAAGTAAAATTTACTGAATATAATTCAGAATTGCTTGTAATCATACATCAAGAGGGAGATCTCAAAAATCCATCCAGATAACGAAGACTACATGGAGCAAGGGATATCATTGCTGATGTCAGACAAATTTTGGCCAAAAGCAAAAAATAACAGAATGAAGCTTACTTGTGGTTTATTGACTATGCAAAGGCATTGAAATGCAAAGATCATAACAAACTATGGATAACATTGCAAAGGATGATTATTCCAGAACAGTTAATTGTATTCTTAAGGAGCCTGTACACAGATCAAGAGGCAATCATTACAACAGAACAAGTAAATACTGAATGGCGTAAAAACAAGTAAGGGGTTTATTAGGGTTGTATCCTTTCACCATACTTACTCAAACTGTATGTTGAGCAAATAATCTGAGCACCTGGATTTTATGAAGAAGATATTGACTTCAGGATTGGAGGAAGACTCATTAACAACATGCAATATGTAGATGATACAACCTTGCTGAAAGCAAAGAGGGCTTAAATTACTCACTGAAGAAGATCAAAGACCACAGCCTTCAGTATGGATTGCACATCAATATAAAGAAAATAAAAATCCTCACAACTGGAACAATAAAGAGCATCATGATAAATGGACAAAATATTGAAGTTGTCAAATATTTTATTTGACTTGGATCCACACTCAGTGCTCATGGAATCAACAGTTCAAGAATTCAAAGGGAATTTCCCATATTGCTTTAGGCATATCTTCTGCAAAAGACCTCTTTAAAATATAGAAGAGGAAAAAGATATCAGTTTGAAGACTAAGGCACTCCTATCTCAAGCCATAGTATTTTCTATCAACTCATATGCATGTGTAAGTGGGACAATGAATAAGGAAGACTGTAAAATAATTGATCCATCTGACTTATGTTGTTGGCAAAAAATATGGAAAATACCACGGACTGTAAGAAGAGCAACAACAAAAAAACCTGTGCTGGAAGAAGTACAATTAGAGTGGTTCTTAGAAGGAAGGACGGCGAGGATCCGTCTTACCTACTCTGAAGCCAAGATATTTTCAATAACCTCATATGCATGTGAAAGTTGAACGATGAGTAGAGAAGACCATAGAAGAATTGATGTTTTTGAGTTACAGTGTTAGATGAGAATATTAAAAGTACCATGGAGAGCCAAAAGAACAAACAAACTTGCGTTGGAAGAAGTACAGCCAGATGCTCATTAGAAGCCAGGCTGTCCAGATTTTATCTCTCATACTTTGGACATATTAAGAGGGACCAGTCCCTGAAGAGGTATACCATGCTTGGTAAGTGAAGGGTCAGGGAAAAGAGAAAGACCCCTAACAAGATGGAATGGTCCAGGGATAGCAGCAATGGACTCAAGAGTAACATCTATGAGGTTTGTATAGGAGTGGGTAGCATTTCGTTCTGTTGTGCATAAGGTCACTGTGAGTTGGTTCTGACTTGTCATCACCTAACAACAACAACAACTTTGAACTTGTTGTCACAAAGGACCAGTCTCTGGATAAGTATATCCTATTTGGAAAAGTGGAGGGTCAGAGAAAAAGAAAACATCCAATGGGAAGGATTGACACATTGGCATCAAACATAACAGTTGTTAGGATGGTGCGGGACCAGGCAGTATTTCATTCTGTTGTGCATAGGATCACTATGAGTCAGAACCAACTGTATGGCACCGTAACAACAACAACAACAAGAGTGGTTCTAAGGATGTTAGTTCGTATATCTCTTTTTGAGTTAACTAACATCTTTTCTAACCTATACATGATTATTCTATTAAATTGTATTTATTTCTTTTACATTCTTTAATATATTTTGACATTTTAAAAATATCTCAAACTTTCTACTTCCAAACTTTGTTGAATTGTTGAAATTATTTGTTTATATTTTAAAAATTTTATGTTGATTAATCCATTTTGACCCTACTTTGTAGGAGAGCTGGTGAAACGTTCAGCTACTGAAAGATTGGTGGTCCAACCCCAACAAGTGACTCCTCAGGCGAATGGCCTGGAAATCTACTTCCTTTATGATTGATTACAAGATCCCTATGGCGCAGTTCTGTTCTGTCACATGTGATTGCGAAGAGTGAAAATCAAAAGGCAGATGGACAAAGGAGGACAAAGTTGTGTAAGGGAGGGACACTCACTGTATAGAAAAGTAAAAAATGCTACAGGGTCACAAAGGTGATGAGTGGTAAAGCTACAACTGAATTAGTTGTAAGGCTTTAGAATCTGCTTTTAGGTTTGTATATTTTTTAATCAATGAAACCTTTTCTTAACTTTTTAAAAACAATTGGTCTTGTACAATATTTATCCTGTGTAATTGACTAATTTTACTCATAATGTCCTCCAGTTTCTACAATGTAATGAGGTGTTTCACAGATTCATTCTTCTTCTTCTACTTTTTGTAGTATTCCGTTGTGTGTATTACCAAAATTTGTTTAAACATTCTTAAGTTGAAGGACAGTTGAGCTGTCTTCATCTTTTTGATATATTTCTGGTAGACATCATACTGAAGGGTCCTGTTACATTTTACCAGTTGCCATCCAGTGTGATTATGAATTGATTGCTGTCATTTTTCTGCATGTATGTGTGGTGCTGCTCTTGTCTTTGTTTTCCTAACAGTAATTCAGAAATGGATGCAAGCATACATTGACAGAGAACTTTCAGAGGTTCAAGCCGGATTCAGAGGAGGACGTGGAATAAGCGAAATCATTGCTGATGTCCGATGGATCTTGGCTGAAAGCAGAGAATATCAGAAAGATGTTTTCCTATGGTTTATTGAGTACTCAAAGGCTTTCAATTGTGTGGATCATGACAAGCTATGGAAAACATTGTGAAGTATGAGTATTCCTGAACACTTAATTATGCTCATGTACATGGACGAAGAGGCAATTGTTTGAACAGAACATGGA
>NW_006408593.1:1712813-1714344 GCF_000296735.1 Chrysochloris asiatica | reverse complement strand
CTATTCATAAGGTTTCCAATGACTGAATATTTAGTAGTCAGTGTACTTCCTAGTTTGTCTATGTATGGAAGCTCAGCTGAAATCTGTCCACCATTGGTGACCCTGCTGGTATTTAAAATACCCATGGCATAGCTTCCAGAATCACAACAACATGCAAGCCACCACAGGTACAACAAACTGAAATATGAGTGGTGGACATAAACATGTATCTATGTTACAGATGTGGGAGAGCATATTGGAGAATATGCATTTGCATATATAAGTAGAAACAAACAAACAAAAAACCCACTGCCACTTAGTTGATTCCAACTCATAGTGACTCTATATAGGGTTTGCAAGATTATAAATCTTTTCAAGAAGAGACAATCCCACCTTTCTCCAGCTGAGTAGTTAGTGGGCTTGAACTGACAACCTTATAGTTTCCAGTGTAGTATTTATTCTACAGACCCTTATATATATTTATCCTACAGGACTATATATATGTATAGTTGAAGTCCTGGTGTGGCACTGTTGGATAAACACTGGAATATTAACTGCAAGTTCAGCAGATCAAGCCAACAAGCCCTTCACCAGAAACCCTGTATAGGGTCACTGTGAAATAGAACCGATTCAACAGCACTCAACAACACTACACAAAAATATATTGTGTGGGGCATTTGTATATACATACTAATATCTATATGTGCTACATATAGATATATGTTGTTGTTTCTTGCTATCAAATTGATTCCAACTCATAGCAACCTGTATAAGGTTTCCAAGGAGTAGTTGGTGTGTTTGAACTGCTGACCCTGTGGTTCAAATTGACCTTGAGGTCTTGTGCTTTATCATAAAGCATCACACCAAGATTCATATATGTTAATATCTGAGTTTATAGTAGAACACACAGGAAGGCATGGTTGTGAAACTTTTTTAGACATAGCCAGTCATATTATGGGAGTCACGTAATGGATTTGAAGTTGTGGGACCACAATATCAGATGGCAGGAATGCCAATTTGCATGAAGTAGTTTACAAAGGAGTCCTGGCATGGTGTTGTAGGATAAGCACTGGATTTTTAACCACAATGTCATGAGTTCACATTCATTCAGCTACATTTCAGAAACCCTTTACAGGGTCACTATGTGTCAAAACCAACTGGACTGCACTTCACAGACACAACAACAATGGTGACAATTGGGCCCACAGTGCTATGATCTATTGAGGTAGAATATGTGTGGTTTCAATTAAGTGGGACACACAACCTCTCATTCCCCATGGTCTGCTGGATCACCACTCTCTGACTCCCCTACTTAACTAATTTTTCCCTTGCACTGTTTAGTCAATACAGGAACTTCAGTTTTCTTTGTTTGCCTGCATTCGTTCTTACTGTTGTTGTTGTTGTTAGGTGCCATAGAATAAGTACCGATTCATAGCAACCCCATGCAGAACAGAAGGAAACACTGCCTGGTACTGGGTCAACCTCACAATTGTTGCCACAATTGAGCCAATTCATGCTGTCACTTTGCTAATCCATCTCATTGGGGGTCTTC
>NW_006408593.1:1710287-1711641 GCF_000296735.1 Chrysochloris asiatica | reverse complement strand
TTCGACATCCTGGTTTGGTAAGTTACATGACTTACAAATGTCATCTAAAATACTACTACAGATCTCTTTCCATTTCTGTTCCTTGAATGCCTCTGTAATCATTTCAACCTTTAAAAATCAAATTATTTGAATATCAATATAACTGTATGTTCTTTAGTGCATAGGGTCACTATGAGTCAGAACTGACTCGATAACTCCTCACAACAACAATAATTATTAGTAACCTGATGGTCAGTAGCAATTACTCATTGATATTTTAATTGCAAACATGTCCTATTTCCATATTGAATTATAACATTAATAAGGATCAAGCTGTGTTTTAGTAATTCTGTTCTCTTAAACTCTACACAAAGTCATGCCTAATTGGCAATCTCTTATTTCTTAAAAATTTGAAATAACCATCTGAAAACCTCATAGTACCCTAACGTTAACAGTGCACAGTCCATAACTGGGTATTACTAAACAATGACCCCATTTAGAATAGAAAAATGTGATCTCTAGGTATGTATATGTTTTGTTATAATGGCTTATAATATTATGGTTTACATATAGCAAGATTAAAACATTGTTTCATACAGATTTAGAGAAAAATAATTGTTGTAGTTCTGAAAAAAAATGCTGAAGAATTTTCTTTTAAGAGATGATGTTGAGAGATTTAAAAAAATTATGTTTTAATGGGGATATCAATACTTGTTGGACATTGAAAAATCAAGGAACTTGATGTCTCTTTCCATTACACAATTCCAGAGTAAGGGGCTCCATAGCATTCCAAGTGGTTATGTTCCATATCAAATCAATTTGCACACGGACTTAGGGTTTGCAACAGCACTTTCATTTCATTGTATACATCTGTAAAACTAACAATTAGCTGTTAAGTTCCTTCAAAATTTTACATTTGCTTTTATTGATAAGATGCTGAAAGTGATCATGTATGTTACCTAATTCATATAGTACCCCAAAGTTATAAGACCTGGTCCTGTTGGTGTTGTTGCTTAAGTGCCATTGAGTCAGTTCCAACTCATAAAGACCCTATATAGTGTTTCCAAGGGGCAGCAGGTGGGTTTGTACTGGCAACCGTATGGTTCCTAGTCCAGGGCTGACCATACAGTCCCGCACCCGGTTCTACTCTCCATTTAATGGAATGATGATAGAATAAAAACTTTTTTGTGGAACTCTTCTTGAGCTGTGATCTTTTCTGTCTAAGGCACATGTGGCATATAGCTTGTCACCATTGGCACTAAGGAAGTAAAAGATAACATGAATGCCATCCACCAATCATCTGTCAGTTTGTCATACTGTAGTGGATTGTGAATTTCAGTGATTCTGGAAACTATGCCACTCTTATTTTAAATAC
>NW_006408593.1:1694320-1695345 GCF_000296735.1 Chrysochloris asiatica | reverse complement strand
GAAGAGATCCGTACTTGTGCCCATTCCAAAGAGAGGTCACCCAATGGAATGCGGAAATCATCAGACAATACCTTTGATTTCCAATATGAGTAAAGTTTAATAAAGGTAATACAGGAATGGCTATAACCATACATTGACAGTGAACTTCCAAAGGTTCAAGCCAGATTCATAAGAGGACGTGGAATGAGGAATGTCATTTCTGGTGTCCAATGAATCTTAGCTGAAAGCAGAGGATACCAAAAAGATGTTTATCTGTGCTTTATTGACTATGCAAAGGCTTTCAATTGTGTGAATCATGACAAGCTATGGACAACATTATGTAGTATGAGTATTCCAGAAAGTAGGAAGTGGTCAACCATTGGAAGTGGTTAAAATGAAATGGAGCACATAATTATCAATATCCTAGGGATCAGAGGGCTGAAATGAGTTATGGTGTTGGAGACATTTTTAAAAGATATCATGGACTGCCAGAAGAACAAACAAATCTGTGTTGAAAGAAATACAACTAGAATGCTCCCAGGACTCCAAAATGACCAGACTTCAGCTCTCATACTTCAGACATATTATCAAGAGGGATCACTCCCTGGAGAAGGATATCATGCTTGGTAAAGTGGAATGTAAGTGAAAAAGAGGGAGACCCCCAACTAGACAAGTGAAAGTTGGACAGTGAATAAGGAAGACTGTAGAAGAATTGATGCATTTTGCACTTGAGTTATGGTGTTGGAGAAGAATATTAAAAGTCACATGGACTATTAGTAAAGCAAAAAAATAAAAAATAAAACCAAACAACCAGTGTTTGAAGAAGTGCAACAGTAATGTTTCTTTAAAATATCATGACTTGGCCAGGCACACATTAGTCCTCAAACTGACATCTTTGTTCTTCAACACATTAAAAAGTTCTTGTGCAGCAGATTTGCCAAATGCGATACTTTATTTGATTTCTTGACTGCTTCTTCCATGAGTATTAATGGTGGATTCAATCAAAATGAAGTCTTTGACAACTTCAATCTTTTCTCCATTTATCA
>NW_006408593.1:1693023-1694220 GCF_000296735.1 Chrysochloris asiatica | reverse complement strand
GAGTCCTGGTAGTGTAATGCTGTGCAAATTGGGCTACTAGCTGCAAGGTCAGCAGTTCAAATCTATCAGCAGTTTCATAGGAGAAAGATGAGATGTTCTACTCCCATAAAAATGTACAGTCCCAGAAACTGTATACAGGGTCACTATGGTTCGGCATCAGCTTAACAACATACAACCAACAAGTATACATATGAAGTAAAATTAAAATAGAAATATCTGATAACATTTGATATAGCTGAGTTGGACTCCTGTTTTTAGTCCTGTTTTCACCCAAGTAATAACCATCTTTTGTGAAGACTTACTCATGAAGCTAGGAAAATGTATTTCCTCTGAGATAAAGTTAAGGATATAACAGCAATGTCTCTAAGAGAACTATGTGTTAGCCCTTGTTAAAACCCCCCTCACAAATACCCACATGAAAAGTTCTAAGGGAGAAATGTCCAGTAATTATGGCATTACTTCTTCTTGTTTCCAGGTGCCCTCAAGTTGATTCTGACTCATAGTGACTTTAGGCACAACAGAACAAAATACTGCCTAGCCTTGCACATCCTCATAACCATTGAGCCTATTGCTGTTCCCACTGTGTCAATCCACTTCATTGGGGAATGGAGGGGGTCGGTCTTCCTTTTTTTGCTGACCTTCCACTTTAGCTACCATGATATACTTCTCCCGAGAATGGTCCTTCATGACAATACATCTGAAGTATGAGAGACAAAGTGTCACCAACCTGGCTTTCAAGAAACATTATTGTTGCACTTCTTCAAACACTGGTTGTTTGGTTTTATTTTTTATTTTTTTGCTTTACTAATAGTCCATGTGACTTTTAATATTCTTCTTCAACACCATAACTCAAGTGCAAAATGCATCAATTCTTCTACAGTCTTCCTTATACATTGACCAACTTTCAGGTGCATATGAGCCTATGGAAAATATCATGACTTGGCCAGGCACACATTAGTCCTCAAACTGACATCTTTGTTTTTCAACACATTAAAAAGTTCTTGTGCAGCAGATTTGCCAAATGCAATACGTTATTTGATTTCTTGACTGCTTCTTCCATGAGTATTAATGGTGGATTCAATCAAAATGAAGTCTTTGACAACTTCAATCTTTTCTCCATTTATCATGATATTTATTGCTCCAATGGTGAGGATTTTTGTTTTCTTTACATTAAGGTACAACCCATACCAAAGACTA
>NW_006408593.1:1687746-1692923 GCF_000296735.1 Chrysochloris asiatica | reverse complement strand
TAGAATGTGCACTTTGGAGATGTAAATTATTATATATGCCTGAGTGGGTTTCTTTGTGTGTTTTTTAAAAAGCTAAAGTGGATAGAGAAAAATATTGTTAACTGATGGTACATGGAGGGGATTATAATCAATGTAATGAAACAAGTTATATGCTCCTTGGAGGGCAGCATGGCCAAACTTCATCTCTCATACTTCGGACATATTGTCAGGAGGGACCAGTCAGTCACTGGAGAAGGATATCATGCTTGGTAAGGTGGAGGGTCAGAGAAAAAAGGAAGACCCCCAGTGAGATGGATTGGCCAAGTGGGAGCATCAATGGGCTCAGGTATGGCAACAATTGTGATGTTGGCCCAGGACCAGGCAGTGTTTTGTTCAGTTGTTATAGGGTCAATATGAGTTTGTACCATATCGACGGCACCTAACAACAAGAACAATGAATGTCATTCTACACCACACACACACACATTGCAATTATAATTTAAGTCTTTGGGAAATCCAAATCAACGTTCCACATACTGAAAGATATAACCTTCCTGTGGGAAAGACAATGCAGTCATTTATAGATAGACATCAATGTGGCCAGAAGACAGGTACATTTTTAGGTTGTTTGAGTATGGTGGTAACCTTTGGTGATCAATTAAATGGGGGGAGTTAACCTCCTTAAGACTTTATTTATGCCTAGGCAAGATCAAAGTCATCTGTCATTTGTCTATGGATGCTAAAAATGCGTTACCACACTTTATTCTGTTCTCTTGATTGTGTACTCCCCTTCTTCTTTTGTTTTTCAAATGAAAAGTTCTGACAGCATCTGGGTTTAAAAATATTCTGAAATGGCTGGGGGAATATGCTATTAATGTCAACACAAATAATTAACTTTTTATATGAAAATGCAATTCGGATTTCTATATGGCTTTGTGATCTCAGAGGCCTGTAATTATTAGTTTCACTTGATGTTTGATAACTCATTTTGTTAGGGACAAATAATTAACTTTGAGACATTTTTTATAATTATGATTTTATATATAGAGAATACAAGATAATACACATACTTAATAAAAATTCACTAAATTTGCTTAAATTATCTAAATTGAAGGTTTAAAATATATAAAAAGAAAAGTTGCTGATTAGTGCCATTACTGTGAATAGTAAACATAATTTTAATTAACTTAATCATTGTACTATTTTTGTATTCACAAGCTTACAGATAATCTGTTTTACAGTAGTTAAATATTCCTTCTAATAACTTTTGAAAATATCAATTAGCTTAGCAAACTTCTGATAAATAACTACTTGCTAAGTAGACAAAACTATGATTCTTGCTCTTGTGGGCCATCAAGTCAGTTCCAACTCACAGACACCCTGTATAGATTCAACGCTGGGGCTGGTAAATTTGAACTAGACCATCTTGTGTTTAGCAGTCCAGTGCTTATCCTACAGTGCCACACCTAGCAAATATCTGATAGATAATCACTTGCTAAATAAGCAGAACTATGATTGTTGTTGCTATGTGCCATTAAGTCTGTTCCAACTTACAGTGACCCCGTGTACCATAGAACAAGACACTGCCCAATTCTGCCCCATCCTCATAATCATTACTGTGCTTGATCTCACTACTGCTGCCACTGTGCCAATCCATCACATTGGGGGTATTCCTCCTTTTCTCTGACCCTTCATTTTACCAAGCATTATGTCATTCTCTAGGGAATGATCCCTCCTGGTAATATGTTTGATGTATGAGAGACAATGCGTAGTGGTTACGAATCGGGCTGCGAACCTTAAGGTCAACGGTTTGAAACTGCCAGCTGCTCCGCAGGAGAAAAATGAGGCTTTCTACTCCTGTAAAGATTTACACCCTTGGAAACCCTGTACAGGGTCACTATGGGTCGGAACTGACTCAACGGCACTTACCAACAACAACAACAATGAGAGACAATATCTTGCCATTTTGGTTTATAAGGAACATTCTGACTACGCTCCTTCCAGTACACATTTGTTTGTTGTTCTGGCAGCCCATAGTAATTTTTATGTTCTTCTCTGACTTCATAACTCAAAAGCATCAAGTCTTCTATGGTGTTCCTTATCCAACTTTCACATGCATCTGCAGCTACAGAAAATACCATGTCTTGGGTCACGTGCACTTTAGTCCTCAGAGTGACTTCTCTGCTCTTGAACACTTTAAAGTGATCTTGTACAGCAGATTTGCCTAATGGAATGCATGATTTGATTTCTTGACTCTGTTGCTTCCATGAGTGTTGATAATGGATCCCAGCAAAATGAAGACTTTGACAACTTCAATATTCTCTACATTTATCATGATGCTTTAATAATGTTGCAGTGGTATGCATTTTTGTTTTCTTTACATTGAGATGCAACCAAATACTGAAGACTGTGGTCTTTTAACTTCATCAGTATGTATTTTAATTCCTCTTTGCTCTCAGCAAATAGGCTGTTTTAGGATTGTTATTTCAAATTCAAACTGAAGGAGACCCTCAGGCACCCAGGAAATGAGTCAGTGCCATGAGAAGGAACTAGATGGGCATGAAAAAAAAGAGAAAAGAACTGGTAATATCTACAATGTAGCCCAAGAGTTGGAGTGCTGTGGATGCATAGGATAAGCACTGGGCTGAGAACCAAAAGGTTGATGATTTGAGCCCCTCAGGCGCTCCAGGGGAGACAGATGAAGACTTCTGCTACCACTAAGATGTAAAACCTCAGAAACCCTATGTGGGGTCTCTATGAGTCAGAACTGGCTCAGCACTTAGCAACAGCATCCCAAAAATAACCATGAGGAAGTACACTAACACTCCAAATCTTACACCACACATCATGCACAGAGGGAGTGTTATCTTCCTGAAGGGTAATTGTTTTCCTTTAGATCTCTACTCAAAGTTGATTGAAAAGTGATGTGGAATAGATACAAAATATATTTAGTTGAATCAAATTATACCATGTGGTTTTCTAAAGTCCTGTAACCAATTATCGAAAATTAATGCATGGTAGACTTTTGAAGCAGATATGCCAGTCAGGATAAAACATAAATAAAGACATCAGAAATTTGAAAGAAATAGAGTTCAAATACATCAGGTTTGTCCACAAATTCATGTTTTTGGATTTTTTTAAAGAGAATGTCACAAACTTTTTTCTAGGTTCCATCGTCTAGGCAGAATCAAAATATTCTAAATGTCAGGAGGATGTTGATTTTATTTACTTTGCCTTTCTGTTTCTCTCTGTCCAGTTGATTGCTTGTAATAAATATTTGTAAGTTAATTGAACATTGATAAAATTATTTGGTGCTAAAAAACAATCATTTTAATGAGCTATTAACAGTTGCCAGAGCATTAACTCATGTGCCTATTTAAATATTTTCATAGTGTCTCTCCTCAGAATTTTATTATATCATTTTTTGGCTCATGTGCTCCAAAAGAAAAATGATGCAAAAGACAATTGTCTCATATATTTTTAAAATTTATATAATTCTTCTTGAATTCTCTAATCATTCAGAGACAAAAAAAACTTATTGTGCTTGCTATTTAATTGTTTGCCTGATAATGTATCTGCAGAGTGGTTTTGTGGTTTAAACACTAAAGATAATTACATTTAAATATCGTCATGGACACAGTTATGATAACTCTACTCTTGGACCAAAATATGTACTAGACAAAATAAGTGAAACATGAATATGATTGAAATTCTAATAACTCACTTAGAAATAATGAGAGAGGTCGGTCTATATTTTCTGATTTCTGGTTTCTCAGCCCTGTGTCCCTAACATTTGCTACAAACTTGACATGATGGCTTCTTTCCTATAGTATACTTGACCTATATTTACCCCATTACCAACCTCTTCCTGGGACTGACTTCAAGTGACCTCAGCAATTTCACAGTACTGCATACTCAGAAGATCTCAGTGCTTGATTTAGTACTCTGATGTCCCTGCCTCAAACCACTTTAAATAACATTGTCTTTGAACTTGAATTTTGGAAGTGAATTCAGGAGGTACACTTGAACTTGGGAGACAGAGTTAGCATGGAGCTTCTGTTTATGTACAGTCCTACCTCCTGCTATCTTCTTACCTTCCCAAATGAATGGATTCTCAACCGCCAATTAGTTCTTCTGATCTTGGCACCCTAGACCCTACCTAGCCACAATGTTTTTTTTTTCTATCTGCAGCAGTGACCAGTCTAGCTGGTGAGGTTGAGGAAGTGAAGTTGTAAAGAGTAATACTATGCCATCGTTTTTGAGTGTGGGGACCTGGATACAAGTACAGGGAGGGTCAGGGTCTGGCAGGTGCTCTTCAGGTGGGGCATAGTCTTCTCTGCCCCAGGAGAGCAACATTTTGGCGTTTCTAGATAGTATCTGGAGACCATACCCTAGGGACCTGAATGGGTGTGGGATAACCCTCTACTCACCCAGATCCAGAAGTTGTAAAGATATTTGATGTCTGTCATCTGTCTGTCATGGTTGCTGCATTAGACTGTAGGAAGTAGAGATACCTGGTTTTAATTCCCTACCATCCAACCTGAGCCAGGATTTTGTGTGTTAGTCTGAAGGTTAATGGGAGGAGAGAATTGGTGGTTCTCAGGTTCTGAGATATATCTTCCAGGTATATTGAATTCCAGCTTGGACATCCAGATGGCTGTGAGAGTTTGAATTTCCCATTGCATATTCCCAAGCACAAGGGTGCTCCCTCAGGATAGCTCGATGACTGGAAGAACCTTCTTTTCCTTCCCCTAACCTTCTTGAGTTCAACATGGGGATCATTGAATGGGAGTGAAGATATGGTAAGAATAACAATGAATAATTAAAAAAAGAAAGTATTGCTTTCATTTTCATAAGTTGTCAGCAAAGGTGGGAAGGGCAGAAATGTTATGGAGGAGTCAGATATTTTAACAACTGCATCACAGAATCTGCAGTCTTTTTTGTCTATAAAGTCTATCACTTCAGTGCATAAAGACTATTGTGGGCATAAGAAAAATAAAGTAGCTCTGAAATATATTCCATGATTATGATATATCACTGAAATTTCCTTTCAAAACCCAGGCATAATTTAGTAGTTCCACAACTATAGTTAAGCGACTTGACTGAGAGCCTTATGATTATCTCTCTGACAGTATTTTATTGGAAGTTTCAGATGGAATCGAGTGTTGTACAGTGTTATCAGATGAGGGAAATAAAGA
>NW_006408593.1:1686972-1687646 GCF_000296735.1 Chrysochloris asiatica | reverse complement strand
CTATGGGTTGGTACCAACTCAATGGTACTTAACAACAACAACATAGGAGCCTTGGAAATCCAATCATTATTTCTTAGTTCAGTGTGGAATGTCAAGCAATTATGAAATAATTCCCTTATCTGTGCAAGGATCCCCACGTGATAGCCCAACAATTTAGGATTTTATCTAAAAACTATGCAGATGGCCCAGCAGACATATGCAATTTAATAAATATGTTAATTGGGCCAAGTAAATATTTCCTCCATTTGTCAGGCATCTTAATTGGTCTGCTATTGGACCAAGGGAACACGACCTAGAGACAATGCCTCTCCCTTCTAGTCCAACAATTTAGGATTTTATCTAAAAATTATGCAGATGGCCCAGCAGACATATGCAATTTAATAAATATGTTAACTGGGCCAAGTAAATATTTCCTCCATTTGTCAGGCATCCTAACTGGTCTGCTATTGGACCAAGGGAACACGACCCAGAGACAATGTCTCTCCCTCCAGCTTCCACCCCCCAGCAGCTTGTACATGCTCTAGCTGGATTCTAGCATCACCATCTGGTGGTTGTTAGGAAGTGGTGGGAGGGCTGCATGCAGACCACTCCTCCCCACCCCACCACTGCTTTAGCTGCATAGGAAATAGAACATGATGGCTTAAGCCCTGTTGGCGGCAACTATAGTTGGTGGT
>NW_006408593.1:1681700-1686872 GCF_000296735.1 Chrysochloris asiatica | reverse complement strand
TTATTTGATTTCTTGACTGCTTCTTCCATGAGTATTAATGGTGGATTCAATCAAAATGAAGTCTTTGACAACTTCAATCTTTTCTCCATTTATCATGATATTTATTGCTCCAATGGTGAGGATTTTTGTTTTCTTTACATTAAGGTACAACCCATACCAAAGACTATGGACTTTGATCTTCATCAGTGTTTTAGTTCCTCTTCATTTTCTGCATGAACCATTGTATCATCTACATACCTCAGGTTGTTAGTGAGTCTGCCTCCAATCCCAATTCTGCGATCTTCTTCATATAATCCAGTTTCTCAGATTGTTTGCTCAGCATACAGACTGGAAAAGTATGGTGAGAAAAATACAACCCTCACACACAGCTTTCCTGCTTTTAAACATTCCGTATCCTCTTGTTCAGTTCCAACAACTGCCACTTGTTCTATATACAGGTTTCTCATGAGCACAATTAAGTGTTCCAGAATATTTACTAACTAGCAATCCCTCTCTATAGGAAGTCCCACTTTATGAGCTTCACCCCAGGAAGTTCTACTTTGTGGAGATCTAAGTTTTGTAACTACAAATCAAGTAGTGTTTCATCTTATAAAATATCCTTGCTGTTAACCATTTTGAACAGTTCTTATTTCAGTTTGGAATTCAGTCTCTTCCTAGTTTCAGCTGCCTCTTTGCTTTTAATAAACCTTTTATTTTATTTTCACCAAGTATATGTTGTTACTTTGAAACATCTCATTAAGATAGTTAGCAGAGTTTAGGAGAAAATTACCTTTTATTTTCCTCAGTTTCTTTGAGATGTGGCTGCATTTGTACCAAGCCTGAGTCCCTTGCAATCAGATTATTTTATTGATACCTGAGAGATTGTTTATAACAAGCCTTCTCTTAATACTCAGCTTCTGTTGTGTTACAAAAATGGCTCTTTGACAAATTTATGGTCTTTCTTTTCATTCTATTTTGATTTTTTTGCTTGTCTCCCGGGCATCCTTCTGGATTCATTCCAAATTAAGTTTGTTTAGAGCACCATGCAGTGGTCAGTTTATTTTTCTGAACTTCTTTTTCGGATGCACAATTAGATTCCCACATTCGTTGTTGGTGTTAGGGGTCATCCAGTTGATTCGGGCTCATAGCGACATTATGCAAAACAGAACACAACATTGTCTGGTGTTGTGCCACTCTCATTACCCTTGTTATGCTTGATCCCAATGTTGCTGCCACTATGCTAGTCTATCTCATTGGGGATCATCCTCTTTTGTGTTGACTCTCCACTTTACCAAGCATGATGTACTTCTCCAGGTTTGGTGACTCCGATAGTATGTCTGAAGTATGAGAGATGAAGTCTTACTATCCTTATCCTGGCTTCCAACGAGTATTCCAGCTTTTCTTCTTCCAACAAAGACCTGGTTATTCCTCTGGAAGTTCATGGTGTCTTCAATATTCTTATCCAACACTACAAGCCAAATGTATCAATTCTTCTAGGACCTTGTTTATCCATTGAACAATTTCATAAGCATATTAAGTGACTGTAAATACCATGGCTTGTCCTCAAACTGACATCTGTGTTCTTTAATGCTTTAAAGTGGTCTTGTGCAGTAGATTTGCTTAATGCAATATATCGTTTGATTTCTTGTCTGATGCTTCCATGAGTGTTGATGGCTGATCCAAGCAAAATGAAGTCTTTGAAAACTTCAATCTTTTCTCCATGTATCTTGATGTGATTTATTGGTCCAGTTGTGAGGATTTTTGTTTTCATGACATTGAAGTGCAAACCATGTTGAAGACCTTGGTCCTTTATCTTCACCAGTAAGTTTTTTATTTCCTCTTCACTTTCAACAAGCAAGGGTGTTTCATGTACATACCACAGGTTGCTAATGAGTCTTCCGCCAGTACTGACCTCACATTCTTTACATAATCCAGTTTCTCAAATTATTTGTTCAGCCTACAGATTGAGTAAATATGATAAAAACAAAACAAAACAAAACAAAAAACCCTGATGCACACCTTTCCTGATTTTAAACCATTTGGTGTCTCCATGTTCTGTTTGAAGATTGCCTCTTGGTCTATGTACAAATCCCTTGGGAGCACAATTAACTCTTCCAGAATACTCATTCTTTGCAATGCTGTCCATATCTTGCTATGATTCACACAATCAAAAGCCTTTGCATAGTCAGTAAAGCACACATAAACATCTTACTTGTATTCTCTGCTTTCAGCCAAGATCCATCTAATGTCTGCAATGATATCCCTTGTTCTGTGTCCCTTCCTGAGCCTGGCCTGAACTTCTGGCAGCTCCCTGTCAATGTACTACTGCAGCCAATTTTGTTATATCTTTAGAAAAATTTTACATGCATGTTATAATAATGATATTGTCTGATGATTTCCGCATTTTGTTGGGTCACCTCACTTTGGAATGGGCACAAATAGGAATCTTTTCCAATCAGCTAGCCAGGGAACTGTCTTCCATATTCATTGGAATAGGTGAGTGAGTGCCTCCAGTGCTGTCTCCATACATTGAAATATTTCAAATTGTATTTCATCAATTTCCAGAGCCTGTTCTTTGGCAATGCCTTCAGTGAACGTTCCCATATTTAGGTCTTTAATACAAGGGTGAGTCAAAAATTATCTGTACTCTAGCTGTAGAATTCATTTTAGTCAACTTTTACCAAAGAATAATACATCATTTTTGACATAATCTCTTTCCTTTTCAATACACTTTATCTATCTCTCTACAACCTTTCATATTCCTTTATTTAAAAATTGTTTTAGGCTGAGCTGCGAGCCACTAATGCACCGTCTTCACATCTTCATTAAAGGTGAAACTTCATTCTCAAGGGACTGCTTTCAGGGAACCAAACAGGTGAAATTTTGAGGAAGCGAGATCAAGACTATAGAGACGATGCTTTAACACCTCAAAATGTAGTTTTTGTAGAGTGTCAACAGTGTGGACAGAGGTGTGCAGACATGCACTGCCATGCAAGATGACAATGTCCTTGGGTAGCAGTTCTCTGTGTTTAATCCAAAGTTTAGGCTTCAACTCTTTAGTGAGCATCTCACTGTAAGTATCACTGTTGATTGTTGAATGTTTTTCCATTATAGTGATCCAATACTGAACCTTGAGAATCCCAGAAAACTGTAAGCATCAATTTTTCAGCTGATGGTTGACTTTTGAACGTTTTCTTCATTGGCAATTGAGGAAGTTTCATTCCACGTACTCTCAGGCTTATTTTAATGAATCAATCTCTAGTTACTAGCAATGATTTTTTTTTTTTTTTTTTTTTTAAGAAACTTTGACCTTCCTTTGAGTATCAGTCCAAATTTTGCTTGCAGATGTCCAAACACTTCTGTTTATGTTGTTATGTTCCATGAGTCGTTTCATACACATCTCACAAAAACTTATTTAAAGCCAAGTCTGTCATGGATTATTTCATAGGCAGATCCATGACTGATTTATAAATGATTTGCCACTGAATCTTTCACTTGTACATTCAATGTTGTCATCAGCTGTGGATGTAGATGGACATTTTAATATAAATGAAGTACGGATAAGTACTGACTTTTCTTTGTATTTGCTGGTTTCTCATGAATTGGGGAGCACCTTCTGCTTTTATGATTAAGCATTCTTGCCCTGGTTCCATTTTGGACTTAGGCTACTGGCATGTACTTATTGAGGAAATTTATAGATACATTTCTATTACAGATGTTAGATGTTAAAAAAAATTAAACATTATGCACAATGAATTAGCAGTTAAGAGATCCAAATCAAACAAATCCAGTGGAATGTGTTTTTCTTGGTATTTGGAAGATTCCAAAATAAATCAAAATGATAGATTCACCTCTTTGTAGGTTAGCATTTTGAAAAAAAACACTAAACAAATGAAAAAAATTTAATTTCTGGGTTTTGTAACCTTAGTGATTACTGTACCAGCAACAGATCTATATCCCCTCTTTCCCATAATGATGGCCTTCTCAGTGTCTATAGTCCAGGCCTAGTCTCTAATGTCAGCTCCATCTGCCTCCATCAGTGCTTCTGGCAATAAATCCTCTTTACCCAAATTTGCCATTCCACTCCCTAAGTGTACCTTACCTTATGAATTCTCATACTACCTTAAAAACCTTTAGAAGAAAAGTCTGTTTTTGAACTGCCTTTGAAATTTATATATCCATAGGAGCTTCACTTCAAGATGGCGGATCAGGTAGATGGGCAGTGAGGAGTTCCATCACCAACACAGAATACCAGGATAAGCAGGCTCAGGGGATGGTGCTAGAACTCTGAACCACATATAAAGGAATATTTAGAAGATAGGAAGGCTTACAGCTAGGGGAATTCACAGGAGAATCAAGAAATCCATTGCTTTCTAATTCAAGACATTCAGCTCCTCAACAGACCCACGATCTTGGGACAGACTAAGCAGGGGAAGGATCAGAACAGTCACGAACGCCTGACAGAACTACACAGATACAGGTGTATACATTCTTTTTGGAATCTATTTATTGGTCTATTGCTGTCTGTGCACCTCCATTCTGGTGACTAGAGGGGCTGCCTGAGCAAATGGACATCCCACCCCACCACCACCCCTTGAGGGTTCTACGCATGTGCAGAGATTGACTCAAAATTTAAAGTGACAGTTTCCACTTAAAACCAAATGGCCACCACTCCTCTGTCAGTTTGTTGTACTGTGGTGGATTATGAGTTGCTATGGTTCTGAAAGCTATGCCACCGGTATTTAAAATACTAGCCAGGTCACCCATGGTGGACAGTGTTCAGATGAGCTTCCAGACAAAGATAGACTAGGAAGAAAGAGTGATGAACTACTTCTGAATATTTAGTCACTGAAAACTTTATGAATAGCAGAGAAACACTGTCAGATATAGTGCCAGGAAATGAGCCCCTCATGTTGGAAGGGACTCGAAATGCGACTGGGGAAGAGCTGCCTCCTCAAAGTAGAGTTGACCGTGATGACGCAAATGGAGTAAAGCTCATGGGAGAAAAGCCTGTGGGACCTTCATTTGCTGATAGGGCACAACTCAAAATGAAGAGAAATAGTTGTAAACATACATTGAAAATCAGAACATGGAATTTACGAAGTATGAATCTGGGAAAATTGGAAGTTGTCAAAAATGAAATGGAACGTATAAACATCGATATCTTAGGCATTAGTGAGCTGAAATGGACTG
>NW_006408593.1:1679569-1681600 GCF_000296735.1 Chrysochloris asiatica | reverse complement strand
GTCAGTACTTTGTGTCCCTCTGAGTAGCTTGTAAGCTTGGACAATTTATTTGGTAACTATGAGTCTACTTCATTACCTTTAATGTGGCAATAATACTGTAATTAAATGTCCTAACATATAGAAAATCCCGAGTAGTACATGCCACAAGAAATTTATTTCCAGTTCTGTTTATCATTTCTCAATCTAACCATAGCTTTAAAATATGCTGCCCACATAACAAAAGCAATGAACTTTTTTGAACCTCTTTGAAAAGATGGGATAATTGTAATACTAATTTAGGGTAGTTAAGTACATGAAATTATAAGGCACTTATTAATTAATTAATGTGATTCACCTTTGCACATGCTCTGATGTCCAGAACTCACTATAATTGCATAGGACTATGTTTAAATTCTTAGCCCAAAAAGGGGGGAGGGGATTGGGTTGTATAAATTATTATGATTATTTAGACAAATATTGACATAGATTTGTTGTTGTTAAGTACCATGGAGTCGGTTCCGAATCATAGTGACCCTAACAGGGTTTCCGAGGCTGTAAATCTTTATGGGAGCAGAATGCCTCATCTTTCTCCCACGGAACCACTGGTAGTTTCAAACTGCTGACCTTGAGGTTATAACCACTATGTTACAGAGCTCCTTTTTATACAGATATATGGTTGCAAATAGTACCTATATATTTTTCTAGATATATTATTCAATCTGAAATTTTACCAATAGTCCAGGTAGAGGCTATGGTGAGTTCAAGGGAATTCATGAGTGATTGTTGTTGTTGTTAGGAGCCATCGAGTTGACACCGACTCATAGCAACCTTATGCACAGCGGAATGAAACATTGTCCAATCCTGGGCCAACCTCACTACTGTTGCCACACTTGGATCTATCAATGCTGTCACCTGGCCAATCCATGATAAAATATGGTTATGAAACAGCAGCATTGCACAAGTTATATATTGGTGTCAAAACATTGACCAAAAAATGTAAGGGATCACCCCATTTGAGTAGGAAGCCTGCCAAAAGCAAATAGCACAGAAATCCACTAGCAAGGAGGGCATTAAAAAAACCTAGAAAATAAGTAGAGAAGGACTTGCAGACATCTGAGCAATGTCCGCCTGCAGCAAGGTGGGGAGTTTATAGCTAAGAGGTATAAAGACTATACATGGCTGAAGGGTCCCTATAACAGCATGGTTTTTATTTTATCTAGGTCCAGCAGATGTAGGGTACAGATACTTGGGGTTTTCAAAATAGGTAGGTTCCATTTGGCTAAAATTCTGGATATTTGAGCTATTTTAAAAACCATTGTATATGCCAATGTTTTTTTGTTCTGTTTTGTTTTGAGGGGGCTGGTGGCACCTAACAAAGAAATAAGGCTTATCAGTGTCTTGGTGCGGCTCTGTAAGATAAGCACTTGGCTGCTACCAGCAGCAACTTAGAAATCCTATACTGGTTAGCTAGGAGCTGAAACTGACTCCACAGGAAATAACAACAACAACAACAACAACAGTGCGTCTTGTCTGACAGTTTGTTATAATGGGTGGTCTGCTTGTTGCTATGAATCTAGAAGTTATGCCACCCGTATTTTAAATATCTGAAGGGTTATCCATGGTAGATAGGTTTCAGTGGTGTTTCCTGACTAAGACAGACTAGAAGGAGGGGCAGACTATTTCTGTATATTTTGCCACTGAAATCTTATAAATAAATAACAGTGTAAAACTGTCAGATATAGTGCTTAAAGTTGAAAATATTATTAATTGTCATGTTGTTGTTAAGTACTATAGAGTCAGCTCTAACTCATAGTGATCCTGTATAGGGGTTCTGAGGAGATGCTGGTAGGTCACAATAGCATCCTAATGTTGTCAGACAAAGTGGTGATTGGAATGCAAAGGATGGATGCAAAGAGGAAGGATCAGTGATTGGAAAATATGGCCTTGGTGATAGAAATGATGCTGGAGATCACATGATAGAATTCTGTAACACGAATGATTTGTTGATTTCATATACCTGCTTTAAACAGCATAACAGAGGATTATACACAT
>NW_006408593.1:1673687-1679469 GCF_000296735.1 Chrysochloris asiatica | reverse complement strand
TGTGGTCTCACCCAAAATGGCTGCTCCTGGAGCAGCTGAGTGTCCCGGACTAGAAAGCAATAGATTTCTTGCTTCTGCCACAAATTCCCCAGCTGTAAGTCTTCCAACCTTCTAAATATTCCTTTATATGTAGTTCAGAGTTCTGGGACTAGCCCCTGAGCCTGCTTGGTTGGGTATTCTATGTTGTTGTTGGCGGAGCTCTTTGCTACACATCCACCGGATCCGCCATCTTGTTTGTTCTTATTTTAGGAATTTTAGGACTCTTTAGTCACATTTATAAATTAAATTTTAATGGCCAAAGATTGTTAATTCTACTATTGCACTGATATTTACTGGTTTAAGTTTCAGAGGATGACCCTGATTATCTTATCTATATATTTGATAGATGGTGAAACAGATTTTGGTGAGTGTTTAAAGTTAGTAAACATATGAACAATGGACTGTGTGTGTGCGTGTGTGAATTTGTTGTATATATATCCTGTAGAGTCACTATGAGTTGGGATTGACTCAGTATCCCAACAGATATATATCTGTTGGGATATTGAGTCAGACTCTACCGGAGAGACAGAACTTTTCTACAGAGTTTCCAAAGCTGTAATCTTTATCAAATGAGACTGCCTCCCTTGTATTCACTGGTACATTGGTAGCAGCTTAGTGCTTAGCTATCACACCACTAGGGTTTTTTTTTCAAATATGTATATTTGGTAGATAAAACTTATATATATTGACTATAATTCTGAGAAATGAATTTCATAGACACTGCCAAGGGAAGATTTTTCTGTCTTTGAGAATGCAGTTCCTGAATACATGACTGCTGTACCCATGAGCTATGACTGGCATGATTTTAAGCAGAATTAGGTGTTTATACTTTGATTAAACACAGAAATTCAGTGATAAAATATTAGATGTTTGTTTTATAATCTAAAACTGCCTTGTCTAAAAATTTATTTCCTGAAACATAATTTCCCCAAGAAATTAATTTCCTTGAAACTCCTTTGTTAAGATATTTTTTCAAATATCATTTTACATAATTGATATATAAAAATAAGTTCATAATTTTGGATAAGTATGTAGATTAATGTGGAAAGGAAGCAAATACCCATGGATTTGGCATCTGTTACCTATCTGAAATCATTTTAGATAACCAAAGAAATTGGATATTCAACTGTGCTCACTAGAAAAAGTAGTGTGCACAATCCTAACAATCTTGCACTACCAAGAAATTGACATTTTTCCCTTTACGCAGAGATCTTGCTTAACTATTCATTAATTTTGTCTAATTTATTCTAGTTCAAAAATAGTATTAAAAATTTTAGAATAAAACTTATAAGCATTTGTAGATGAGGTTAATCAGAAGTCCATCAATACCATTCATCGAACACAGTACATATGTTAAATTTCAAGATTTTAAATTTAGATACAATTCCATTCATTATTTCTCATAGATGTGGTCTCCCATTTTAACTTATTCAAGAAGGTCTGGTGATGGGGCACATTATGATATATCCACAGTTCAAGGTTCACTCAATATAACTCATTAATGAATTGTTCACTTTGTTTCTAAGAGTAAATCTTTCCACTCTTGTGAAAATTCAGAGAAGTAACTATGACTTTGAAATTAGAAGGAAACAAAGTGATTCTAGATTCTACCATTTCCAAAGATTTCAAATTGACTACTTTTAATATTAAGGGAAATTTCAAACAAGTTCAGAATAGCCAAAATGTGACCTTGAGTACATTCCACCTGAATTTAGAGATCAACTCAAGAACAAATTTGATGCATTAGGTACTAATGACCAAAGGCCAGAAGAGTTATGGGATGTCATCTAAAGCATCATACAAGAAGAAAACAACAGGTCATAGAAAAGACAGGAAAGAAAGAAAAGACCAAGTCGATGTCAGAACAGACACTGAAACTTGATCTTGAACATAGAGAGGCTGAAGTGGCTGGAAGAAATGAGGAGGTAAAACAGCTGAACAGAAAATTTCAAAGGAGAGCTCAAGAAGACAAAGTAAAGTATTATGATGAAATGTGAAAATACCTGGAGTTAGTAAACTGAAAGAGAACAACACACTCTGTATTTTTAATCTGAAAGAAATAAAGTAAAAAAATTCAAGCCTCAGACTGAAATATTGAAGGGTTCTTTGGGAAAAATATTGAATAACAAAGGAAGAATCAAAGGAAGATGGAAGGAATACATACAGTGATTCACTGTATCAAAAATAATTGGTCAATGTTCAACCATTACAGAAGATACCATATGATCAAGAAATAGTAGTACTGATAAAGTGAAAGCTACACAGAAGGCATTGGCAAAACCAAGACTTTAAGAAATGACACAATACAAATTAGAATAATTCAACAAACTGATAGAGCACTACAGGCACTTACTCATCTATTTGTCTTGCTGAGAAATTTGGAAGACAGTTCCATTGCCAACTGATGGAAAGAGTATATCAGCCCTTGAATTACCTAGTCATGGATTAAGGTTATTTGATGGCAACAATTTGGCAATAAAAACCTGACTTACATACAGAAGAGATATCATCTATGTGGGGCATCAAAATGTTCATGGAAAAAAATGAACGAAAAGATAGCAGAATTTTTCCACAAACTTTTTAAAGGCCCACGTATATATTTACACTTTTTATAAATATTTTTATTTGATATATTATAAACATATGCTCTTCATCTATTAGACATAATTTCTTACACATTGTGCATTTATCCATAAAAGTGCATAATTGAGCATGTAATTAGTAATGTATTCTCTCTGTACATGAGATGATTATAAATTAAGTCTTATCACTTTGCTGATGTGAAAGCTGTACCTAAAAAAAAAAAAAAAAAAAATGTACCAGTATAGACTCTACAGGGGTGTTCAACTGAAAAAGTAAAATTCCAATCTTTGGAGTAACTTCTTAGCATATTCTGCACTACAACAACCAGAAAGCATGCTTAATGCTTTCACTATTAATTCTTTCTGAGTACTGCTGTACTGCTGTACCGTTGCTACAACTGCTTCCACCCCTCTGGAGTTTCATCTATTTTACTTTCATTTACAGGTTTAAGGAGCTCTGGTAGTGTAGTAGTTATGAATCGGGCTGCGAACCTTAGGGTCAGCAGTTCAAAACTACCAGCTGTTCCGCGGGAGAAAGATGAGGCTTTCTGTTCCCGTAAGATTTCCAGCCTCAGAAACCCTGTACAGGGTCGCTGTAAGTCGGAACCAACTCCACGGCACACAACAACCACAACAGTTTTACCATGACTTTTCCCACATTTATACCATGACATAATAAAGCAGAAGACCATTGGAAAGAGGTGCATGCTATAAAGTCGAAAAACTATGATAAAAATTTGAGACCTCTTTTGGGGCCTTGTGGAGCAGTTTGTCCTGTGTAAAGAGAGGGTAACCTCTATGCTTGAGATTTGCTCCTCTTTAGATCATGAAATAGTAGAATTTGCCAAACACCTTCATCTTCATATTGTATGTTCTTTAAATGGATTATACATACTTTCTAAGGGCAAAAGTCCTGGTATGGTGCTGTGGATTAATGCTCTGGACTACAATGCTCTGCCATGTCAATGGTTCAAACTCAGCATCCACCCCTTGGAAACCCTATATAGGGTCTCTATGGGTTGGAACCATCTCGACAGCACTTAATAGCAACAAAAACTACAAGGGCAGAAAGAAGTCACTATACTGTTTACAATATTAAATTTAAGGAAAAGTTGAAAGGTATTTTAGAATACACTGTGTCTTGACAGTTTGCCTGATTTTAAATCTTGACTCATTCATTTATTGTATTCTAAATTTGAGCAAGTTTAACTACCCATGGTGCCTCAGAATGGCAATTATATTGAAATAATGTCAAAAGTAGTGTTGTAAGATTTAAGTGAGAAGACCTGGAAAGCAAAATGCCCAGAAAAATGTAAGTACCCAATGTATTAAGAATTGCAACTTGCAGAAAAAAATAATGAAATATTTTGACTAGTAAATTTGTTGTTGTTGTTAGGGGCCATCGAATCAGTTCTGACTCATTGCCACCCTATGCATAACAGAATGAAACACTGCCTGGTTTCCTCCTTTTCACTGACCCTACGTTTTGCAAAATATAATGTCCTCTAGGGACTGGTGCTACCTGATAACATGTCTGAAGTATAAGAGATGAAATCTGGCAATATAGGCATCTAAGGAGCGTTCTGAATGCACCTTGTCCGACACAGATTTGCTTGTTCTTCTAGCTGTCCATGGTACTCTCAATATTCTACAACACCATAACTCAAATACATCAATTTTTCTATGGTGTTCCTTATTCTTTGTCCAAGTTTCATGTGCATCTGAGGCTAATAAAAATACCATGGCTTGGGTCAGGCACAATTTAGTCCTCAATCTGATATCTTTGCTCTTGAACACCTTGAAGCGGTCTTCTGTAGCAGATTTGCATATTGCAAATATATCATTTGATTTCTTTACTGCTGCTTCCATGAGGCTTCGTTGTGGATCCACAAAAAATGAAGTATTTGGTAACTTCAATCTTTTCTCCATTTATAATCATGGTATTAATTGGTTCAGTTGTTAAGATTTTTGTTGTCTTTACACTGAGATGCAGTCTAAACTAAAGGCCGTAGTCTTTGATCTTCATTGGTATGTATTCTAAGTCCTCTTCACTTCCAGAAAGCAAGGTTGTATCATCTGCATATCACAGGTTGTTAATGAATCTCCATCCAATCCTAATGTCATATTCTTCTTCAAAAAATCTAGCTTCTCAAATTATTTCTAAACATACAGACTCAGTAAGTATGGTGAAACAATATAATCCTGGTATACATATTTTCTGATTTAAAACCATAAACTAGCCATGTTTGTTCTGTTTGAATGACTGTCTCTTGGTCTATGTAAAATTAAGTGTTCTTATACTATTCTTTACAATGTTACCCATAGTTTGTGATGATCTACAGAGTTTTAAATAATCAATAAGGCACAAGTAAACATATTTCCGGCATTGTCTGCTTTCAGCCAAGGTCCATCTGAGGTCTGTAATGATATCCTTCATTCTACATCCTCTTCTGAATCTGGCTTGAATTTCTGGCACTATCCAGTCAATGTACTGTTGTACCCAGTTTTCAATTATATTCAGAAAATTTTTTTCTTAAATGTAATACTAATGATATTGTTCAATGATATTTGCATTCTATTTTGGCACCTCTTTTTGAAATGGGCATAGATATGGATCTCTTCCAATCACTGAGCTAGGTAGCTGTCTACCAAATTTTTTGGCAAAGATGAATCAGTGACTCTAGTATTGCATCAGTGTGTGGAAAAGATTTTGTCTTCCATCAATTCCTGTAGCCTTATTTTTTTGCCAATGCATTCAGTGCAACTTGGACTTTTTTGTTCACTACCATCTTGAGTATATGCTACCTCTGCAAATGGGTGAACATCACCCATTTCTTCTTAGTGCAGTGACTATATGTATATCTTCCATCTTTTTTTGATGGTTTATGCATCATTCAATATTTTCCCACTTTGTTGTTAAGTGCCATCAAGTTAGTTACAACTCATAGTCACCCTGCATAGGGTTTCCAAGGAGCAATTGGTGAATTTGAACTGCTGACCTTGGGTTCATATTGACCTTGTGGTCCAGTTCTTATCCTAACATGCCACATCAAGAATCTAATTTTGTCCTTAGAATCCATCAATATTACAAGTTGAGGTTTGAATTCTTTCCTCAGACTTTGAGAAATGCTAAGAGTGCTCCACCTTTGTGGTGTTCTATC
>NW_006408593.1:1668097-1673587 GCF_000296735.1 Chrysochloris asiatica | reverse complement strand
TCCCGCGGAGAAGCTGGTAGTTTCGAACCGCTGATCTTAAGGTTCGCAGCCCGATTCGTAACCACTAAGCTACCAGAGCTCCTAGTAGTTGTTAAGTGCCATCAAGTTGGTCCTGAATCATAGCAAGACTCTGTATAGGGCTTCTGAGGAGCAGCTGCTTGTTTTGAACCACCAATCTTATGGTTAGCAATCTGTGCTTATCCTTCAGTGTCCTACCAGGCCTACAGCAGTTGGGAGATGTGGCATCCTCTCCTCCTGCTCTTGACATCAGCAGTAATTGGAGTGAGCAGCCACTGTTCAAGGGATGATTACTCTTGAACCAAGTGTCCATGTGACAGTCACAGAGGATGGGGATGCTATGCAGTCTACTCACCCTCTTCCCGTCCATAGAAATGACAAGCAGTCCAAGAGGGCAGGTGGGTTCAATATGGGGAATAATGGCTTAGCATTCCCATGGTCAACCCACCTATTGTAAACTGGATCTATTCTGTCAAGCAGCAGCAAGAGGATGGCCAGGAACTCAACCTACTGCCCTGGTGCCTCAGAAAATTTCCTGATGATTTCCCCATAAGGTGCCAACCCTATGAGTGCAGGATACCTGACTTTAGTCTGTAGTAACCTTTTGTTTCACATCACAGGCAGAAAATGACTTCCTCTGTCTTCTCCGAAGGCCCAAGAGTGAACACCCAGGAGCACTGCATTATAGCCTTCTCCAGAAATAGTCCATTCGGATTCTGATCCATTAGTGATATCCATGTTGTTGTTAAGTGCCATTGAGTGAGTTTTAACTGTTACCCTGCATAGGGTTTGCAAGGAGTGGCTGGTGAGTTTGAACCACCAACCTTGTGGTTGAGTGCTTATCCTACAGTGCCACAACATGGAGTCCTGGTGTGGTGCTGTAGGATAAGCACTGGACTGCTATCCACTGGTTAGTGATTCAAACCCACCAGCCCACTTTGGAAACTCAATACTGGGTCGTTATGAGTCAGAACCGACTCAACAATGCTTAAAAGCAGCAACAGCTACCTAATGGTATTGTTAAGCCATTGGTATTGTCAAGTGTACAATTCATGTCAGAGTATAGCATACATCAGCTACATTGCTTATCCACTGGTACCCTGCTTTTACCTCTCTTATGTTTGGACATGACCTAAAATTATGCTAATGGACATCTTATCTCTTTTGCTGCCAGTAACTCATATTACACCACCCTGATTAAACTCTGAAATGCAAAAGCTAAGAATAAATCAAAATGCCCCTATTCCTGGTCAGGAACAGGAATCCTTTGTGCACCACATAGATATGTATTTACATATGGAAAATCAAAATATTTTAGGAAAAATAAAAATAGCATATTTTTAACTTGGGCTATTACTTGTTTATATGAAGAAGGATTACCAAAGCACATGAGGGCATTTATGAGTTTCCCTAAATGTTCACTATTGTGATGAAAGATTCCACTGGACTTTTAATTTACAAATATTAGAAAGAAGGAGAAACAAATAGGCTAGAAATGACCAAGACTGGCTAAACAAATGCTTTTCAAGAGAACCCTGGATTTGATCATTCCTTCTTAAGTGTGTTTTCTCTATGGTATGGAGTTGCTGACCTACAATATGCAAATTAGGACAGTAACACAAGTTTGGTTTGAACCATAAGGTCGGCAGTTCAAACTCACCAGCCACTCCTTGGAAAACCTATACAAGGTTGATATAACTTGAAACTGACTCAACAGCACTTAACAACAACGAATGGTGCAAATAGCCGATGATACTGCTGTGACAGCCCAACAGAAATCTTTGACTGTCCTTGACAATGTAGAATTCAATAATAGAAAAAGTCTCACAGTAAGGAAGACTTTGAACCATCACTCAAGCCTCCTATTACATATGGGTAAATAACCTCATGAACGGTCCAACAATATACTAAACTCATACACCAGATAGTTACCTGGTTCCATGTATTTACTCTCTTACTTCTTAGTTGATCACCCTCAGACATTTGATCATGAATTATGAATACATTGTTAACTGCACTTAATTATACTCATCATCTTTATAATAAATGTAGTGGTGGTGATGGTAGTTGTGTGCCATTGAGTTGGTCTGACTCCTAGTAACTCTGTATAGGGTTTCTGAGGCTCTAAATATTTACAGGAGCAAAAGCACTCATCTATCTCCTGTGGAGTAACTGGTTGATTTCAAACAACTGGATGTTTCATATAACTGAAGGACTCAACAAACATTCAGCTGCCCACTGACCTTGTGGTTAGCAGCCCAGTTCATAATCCACTATGCTACCAGGGTTTCTTTTTAGTTATAATAATTGTAGGAATTATTAACTGTTGTGTGAAATTTTTGATAGATGTCCTTGCCCAAATACCAATTTAATGCCTATGAGAAAAAATAATGTGCATTGACATTACTTATATTTCTGATAAACTTGAGCCCATTCTATGAAAAAGCCAATGGATGGCAGATTATTCTTTTAATGTGGCCTATTCTGGATTAACCCTGACAAATGAGACCAGGAGCAAGAGCCTAAAGTATGGTGAAGATTTCAAATGGTGGTGGTACCTTTCAATATACATAAAATCTAGTGTCTTGTGCTGTTAAGTTCTGTTGAGTCAGTTCCAACACATAGTAACTGGTATAGGGTTTCTAAGGAGTATTTGGTGAGTTTGAATTGCCAACCTTGTAATTCAAGCCAAAGTTGAAGTCCAGTGTTTCTCCTATAGCGCCATTGATCACCATTTTGAAAGATCAATATTGTAAAAGGCTTACTTCTGCATGAACTTCAAGAAGATGAATATTCTGATGTATGTTAATTTAACCTAGTCTTGTTAAGTTCCATTGAGTTATTTTAACTCATAGCAAACCTTCATAGGATTTCAGAGGTATAGCTGATGAGTTTGAACTGTCAACCTTGCAGGTCAAACTGACCTTAAGTCTGGCACTTAATATACAGTGTCACACCAGGACTCCTATTTAACCTACAAGAACCTAGATCACCTAGGGTCTTATGGGTTAAATAAACACATACCAGAATATTCATCTGTTTGAAGTCTATGCAGAAGAAAGAAGAAAGCCTTTCAGAATATTGATCTTTCAAAATGGTGATCAATGAACTAATCAAAACAATTAAAAAAAAATCCTTGATCAAAAGAAGAAAATATGTAAGAAAATTTCAAAACAAGTTGCTTGGTAAAATCTTGAGATCTAAGTTAGACTTCTATTTGTTAGTCTTGTTTTTACCCATGCAACTACCTTCAGGAAAAGTTATTTTCTATAAGGCTGTTTCTAAGGAAGGAATGTCTGGTAATTATGAGGTAACTAACTACTTGGTGACTCCACTGCTTAAAGCAAGTCCTGCCTTACGGTTCCCATCACAGGAAATCTTCTTTGTAAAGATCTAAGTTTTGCTAATTAAGTAGTACACTCCTTGCCTTTTTGCAATGATCTAAGTTTATAACCAATCTAATGATGTACTTCTAGATCTTTTTTTCTCCTTATTAGATGCCCCTTTAGCTTCACTATTTTGAATTGCTGGGTTTTAGTTTAGAATTAAATTTCTTCCTAACTCAAGTTGTCTTTTTATTTTCAACACATACACATGAAGCTGATAGATTCCCTATTGCTTTTTACAGTAAAATTCTGATTAAATTACCAATCAAGTAACAAAAACTATGTTATGCTGCACTTTTTTAAAGTAAAGTCGGCAGTTCAAGTTTACCAGCTGCTCCTCGGAAATCCTATCCAGGGTTGCCATGGGTCATAACCAACTCGATGACGCTTCACAACAAGCTCTTCAGAACAGAACAAGGGAACACTGAATGGTTTAAAATTAGGAAAGGTATGCACCAAGGTTGTATTCTTTCATCACACTTATTCAATCTGTATACTGAACAAATAATCCGAGAAGCTGGATTACATGAAGGAAAATGTGGCATCAGGTTGGAGGAAGGCTCATTAACAACCTGAAATAGGCAGATGATACAACCTTGCTTGCTAAAAGTAAAGAGAACTTAAAATACTTATTGGTGAAGATCAAAGACCACAGCTGCTAGTATGGATTGCACCTTAATGTAAAGAAAACAAAAATCCTCACCATTGGACCAATACATAACATCCATATAATGGAAAAAAAGATTGAAGTTGTCAATGACTTCATTTTGCTTGGATCAACCATCAGCATTCATGGAAGCAGCAGTCAAGAAATCACACAACATTGCATTGGTCAAATCTGCTATATAAAACCTCTTTAAAGCGTTGAAGTGCAAAGATGTCATTTTGAGGTCTAAGGTGCTCCTGACGAAAGTCATGGTATTTTCAATAACCTCATATGTATGCGAAAGTTGTACAATGAATAAGAAATAAGAAAGATCATAGAAGAATTGATGCATTTGAGTTATGGTGTTGGAGAAGAATATTATAATCACCATAGACTACCAAAAGAATAAATAGATCTGTGTTGGAGAAATACAGCCAGAGTGCTCCTTGGAAGCCAGGATGGCCAGACTTCATCTTTCATACTTAGAGCATAATGTCAGAAGGGACCAGTCCCTGGAGAAGGATATCATGGTTCGTAAAGTGCTGAGTTGGAGGAAAAGAGGAAGACCCCCAACAAGGTGGATTGGCACAGTGGCAGCATCAATGGGCTCAAATGTAGCAATGATTGTGAGGTTGACCCAGGATTGGGCAGTGTTTTGTCTTGTGCATAGGGTGGCTATGAATCGATAGTGACTCAATGGTACCTAACAACAACAACAACAACAACAACAACAACAACAACAAGCTCTACTATATGTTTCTGTTTCAAGTCAATGGGATTAGATTATAAGGAAATCAAAAGGGATTATTGCTTTAAATTCCCTTTTAAATCATTTTGTTTTAAATTTTTAAAAATTTAAAAGGTCTAAGAAGCATTCAAGGTAGATAAAACCATGGGTAAGAATACATAAAAAAAGAATACATAAAATCATTTGAGGGTCCAAACTATCATTTATTGATTTTTAAAAATTAACTTGATGTTGCAGTGTTGAATGCAATGGAGTATATACACTGAAAATGAACTTGGTCAACAAAATATGATCCATTTTGGTAGTTGTTGACTCGGTAAACCATGCTGTGTAGTGTAGTCCTTTATTAAATGGTTCAGAAAAAAATATTGCACCTTCCAATTTTCCATTTCTTGCACTAACCAAGGCATATTTTGCAAATATGTATAACCAAGGGTACTGAGAATGACAGAGCATATGTGGAATAAATTTAACATTGCCATTTGTGTTTGTGTGCCCTACGTTGGAATTTTGAGGGGTGCTGAACTTCAGTTTTCTGTAAGAACTATGAATTGCACAGTATGTTTTCCCAAGTACTAAATAAGATTTTTGTTGGTTTTGTTTCTACTTAAGTATTGTTGTTGTTTTTAAGTGCTGTTGAGTCAGTTCTAACCCATAGCAACCCTGTATAGGATTTCTGAGGAGCGGCTGGT
>NW_006408593.1:1665536-1667997 GCF_000296735.1 Chrysochloris asiatica | reverse complement strand
GACCAATAAACAACATTTTTATCAACAGAGAAAAGATTGTAGTTGTCACGGACTTCATTCTTCTTGGATCAACTATCAACATTCATAGAAGCAGCAGTCAAGAAATCAAATGGTGTATTGCATTAGGCAAATCTGCTGCACAAGACCTTTTTAAAGTGTTGAAGAGCAAAGATGTTAGCTTGAGGATTATGGTGCACCTGACCCAAGGCATGGTATTTTCAATAAGCTCATATGCATAAGAAAGCTGGACAGTAAATAAGCATGACTGTGGAAGAATTGATGCTTTTGAGTTATGGTGTTGGAGGAGAATATTGAAAGTGCCTAAAGAACCAATAGATATTTGTTGGAAGAAGTGCAGCCAGAGTGCTCCTTGGAAGCCAAGATGCCCAAAATTTGTCTCTCATACTTTGGATATATTGTCAGGAGGGACCAGTTGCTGTAGAAGGATATCATGTTTGGTAGGGTGGAGGGTTAGAGAAAAAGAAGAAGAGCCCCAGTGAGACACATTGGCAAAGTGGCACCATCAATAGGCTTAAGTGTGGTAACAATTGAGAAGTTGGCCAAGGATCGGGCAGTGCTTCGTTCTGTTGTGCATAGGGTCTTTCTGAGTCAGTACTAACTGGATGGCACCTAACAACAACAAAAAGTCCTAGTGTGGCTCTGTGGGAAAATGTGTCAGATTGCAGTCGTTTGAACTGAAAGATCAGCGGTTCAAACTCACTAGCTGCTCCTTGGAAACCCTATACAGGGTCTCTATGGGTCAGAATAGACTTGACGGCACTTAACAACAACAACAACACATTTTTTGAAGTTGCCCACTTTTCCTTCTTCCTTTGTTGTTGTTAGATGCCATCGAATTGCTACTGACTCATAGTGATCTTATGCACAACAGAAGAGAACACTGCCCAATCCTGGGGTAACCTCACAATTGTTGCCACACTTGAGTCCATCAATGCAGCCACTTAGCCAATCCATCTCATTGGGGTTCTTCCTCTTTTTCTCTGACCCTCCCCCTTAATAAACATATCTGGTCGCTCCTGACAATATGTCTGAAGTATGAGATGAAGTTTGGCCACCTTGGCCTCCAAGGAGCACTCTAGCTGCACTTCTTCCAACACAGATTTGTTGGTTTTTTGGCTAGCTGATGGCACTTTCAATATTCTGCTCCAACACCATATTTCGAAAGCATCAATTCTTCTATGGTCTTCCTTATTCACTGCCCAGCTCTGCCTTCTTCCTTGTCTGTCATAATCTAGAAGTTCCACTGAAATCTTTTGAACTTGGGTGACACTGCTGGTATTTAAAATACAGCCTGCATAGCTTCCAGAATTATAGCAACTTGCAAGTCATCAAAGTACAACAAACTGACAGGTGAGTGGTAGCAACCAAATTTACTTAATATTTTATTAGTCTAATCCCTTAATACTCAGTGTTATAAAAGAAAACCATTACAGTGTTTAAGGATAATTGATAATAAATGTAAGGGTTTTATACATTTCTTACAAATGCACAATCACAGTTTTGTTGTTTCTTATGGTCTTCTTGGTTCATATACATAAAAGTAGTTCTAGTGTTGCTGAATGAAATGAGTCAGTTTCTTTCCATACAGTCATATCAATTATTTGAAGGAAATGTATACGCTACAGCAAGGAAACAGAGATTCTTCCTATTGATTGAATTTTAAAGTGAAATGCTTAGTTCTACTAGAGCCAGGCTTTTACACAGACAAGTAGCTAAGCAATCTAAATCTTTTTTCTTTTCTTCTTCTTTTTTTTTTACTATTATTAAAACATAAATGCACTAAATGATTTACAGGTATTTACCTTAAATATTGATCTGCTATGGCTTATTTCATTTTAGAACAATATTCTCCAATTATCTTGCAAGCATTAGAAAAATCTATATCTTTAAATGAATGGCATAATTATTGTTTTGGCCTGATTTTTTATTCAAAACTGTAGCATTTTAAGTTAACTGTATAACTTTTATTGACTTTCTTGCTAACAGATATCTAATGCCAAATATATATTGGGATCTGGGAATGTGCATACAATTAAGCAGCCACAAATATGCTTTAAAAACATAAAAGAAAGGGAAGATGTGCAAGTTGCTACTGTCTAATGTCTTCTGTAAGTATGAGAAAAATTAAAAAGGAAAAATTCATAACTGATTTTCATTTAAACATTTAAATATAATATCCGTGCTTCTATCATTGGCATGTTTATACTCTGATGTAAGGAACTTTTTAAAAAACCAAATAAACTATGCAGAAATATCTATACATTTAGTATACTGACTTATATGCTCTTGGATATTCATATTTCTTATTCACTCTTTAAATTACAACAGTGTCTTTTGAATGCTTTTAAAATAGAAAGATTAACTTGTCTAAAAATTTTAATTCTAAGTGCTTAAGTAGCAGAAATAGTCTACTCTTAAAATATATGAGACTTTATATTTT
>NW_006408593.1:1664424-1665436 GCF_000296735.1 Chrysochloris asiatica | reverse complement strand
TTCACCTTTTATGTTGCTTAAAAGAGGTATTTTCAATGAATAAATAGGGTCTTCAAAATGCCATCATGTCATATCTAACATCATTTCTATTGCATAGGCCATATTTTCCAAAAACGAATCATTCCTATTTGTTCCAACCTTTGCATTCCAATCATTATCAATTATCAATATACTTTGATTGCATGTTAGATACATTTCAGATGGAAGGTCTTAGAATTCATTAATTTAATCATCACTGGCTTTAGTGATTGTTGAAAAATATGGATAGCAGTGGTATTAAAGGGTCTTCCTTGTGAACATATGAATACTATCCTATCACAGGCAGCATTGTACTTCAAGATCGATATTGAAATTTCTTTTTGATGATGAATATGATGTCATTCTTCTTGAATTTACTGTTTCTGTCATAGTAAACCATAGAATTATGAGATTCAATATGGCCAATCTCAGTACATTTCAGTTCACTAATACCTAAGGAACATATCAAGATTTGTCATTAGGTACAACTCAGTCTGGGATAGGATTATATCCATGCACCACAGGGAAGTCCAGTTAATACCACTATTATTCAAATTTACACACCAACCAATAAAGCCAGTGAGAATGAAATAGAAGACTACTAAACAACATTCTTATAAACAACATTTTTACTAAAGGGAGAGAAGATTGAAGTTGTCAAAGACTTCATGTTTCTTGAATCAGCCATCAACACACATGGAAGCAGCAACCAAGAAATCTAATGACGTATTGCATTAGGCAAATCTGCTGCACAGACTTTTTTTAAGTGTTGAAGACCAAAGATGTCAGTTTGGGGACTATGGTACACTTGACCCAAGCGATGGTATTTTTCAATGACTTCATAAGCATGTGAAAGTTGGACATGAATAAAGAAGATCATAGAATTGATGCATTTGAGATATGGTGTTAGAGGAGAATATTGAAAGTACTGTGGGCTACCAAAAGAACCAACGATCTGTGTTGGAAGAAATGCAGCCAGAGTGCTCCTTGGAGG
>NW_006408593.1:1654966-1656689 GCF_000296735.1 Chrysochloris asiatica | reverse complement strand
AAAGTGTTCAAGAGCAAAGACATAAGTTTCAGGACTAAGGTGTGACTGGCCCAAGCTATGGTATTTCCAATAGTGTCATATGCATGTGTAAGGCAGATTGTACAAGAATCGGTACATCTGAATTATGATGTTGGAGAAGAATATTAATAGTAACATGAACTTCCACAAGAACAAACAAACTTACCCAAGCCAAGACATTTGGAAGACAGCTACCTGGCCATCCAATTTGAAGAGAACCATAATTGTGCCCATTCCAAAGAAAAAAAATGACCCACTAGAATGCAGAAATTAATGAACAATATTATTAATTATTCAATATTATTAATAATTCAAGTTAAATTTTACTAATATAATATGAAAACTATTGCAACATGGTTTTTATGTTGCAAGAAATGTGAGAGAATAAACCCAGGTTTACAAAAGAATGTGGAACGTCTTATTGTCAGATGGATCTTGGCTGAAAGCAAAGAGTATCAGAAAGATACTCACTTGTGCTTCATTGGCTATACAAAGACATTTCACAGAGTGAATCATATCGAATTATGGATAACATTGGAAGGAATTAGTATTCCATAATACTTAATAGTGCTCATAAGTAAACTGTACATAGACCAAGAAGCTGTCATTAGAACAGAACAAGGGGATACTGAATGCTTTAAAATAAGGAAAAGCGTGCACCAGGGTTGTATCATTTAACCATACTTCCTCATTCTGGTGTGGTGCTATGCGATTAGTATAAGACTGTTAACCACAAGGTTGATAGTTCAAATTCACCAGATGCTCCACTCCATGGAAATCCTGTACAAGGTTACTATGAGTCAGAACAGACTCAACAGCACTTAACAAATTCATTCTGTATGTTAAGCAGATAATCTGAGAAGTTGGTTTATATGAAGAAAAATGTATCATCAGGATTGAAGGAAGACTCATTAATAACCTATGATATACAAATGGCACAACCTTGCTTCCTGGAAGTAAAGAGGACTTTGAACACTTAATGATGAAGATCAAAGAAAGTAGCCTTCAGTATGGAGTGCACAGCAATGTAAAGAAAATTAAAATCTTCACAAACGGATGAATAAATAACATTACCAAAATCAGAGAAATGAT
Source organism: Chrysochloris asiatica (assembly GCF_000296735.1). NCBI lineage: Eukaryota > Metazoa > Chordata > Mammalia > Afrosoricida > Chrysochloridae > Chrysochloris > Chrysochloris asiatica. Next base: position 1,655,579 of record NW_006408593.1, on the reverse strand, counting down.
TAAAGTTGTCAAAAACTTAATTTTGCTTGAATCCAAAAACAACATTCATTCAAGCAGAAGTCAAAATGTCAAACAACATATTGCATTAGGCAAATCTGTCATAAAGGACCTTTTAACGTATTAAAGAATGAAGATGTCAGTTTAAAGATTATGGTACACCTGACCCAAACTATGGTATTTTCAATGGCTTCATATGTATTAGAAAATCAGACGATGAATAAGGAAGACCTTAGAAGGATATATGCATTTGAATAATGGTGTTGGTGAAGGATATTGAAAGTACCATGGACTGCCAGAAGAACAAACACACTGCTAGACGAAATACAACCAAAATGCACCTTAGAAGCTAGACTGGAGAGATTTTTGTCTTTCATACTTTGGACAAGTCATAGGAGGGATGAATCCCTAGATACGGATATTCTGATTAGAAACATGTAGGGTCTGTGGGAAAAAGGAAGACCCTAGACTAGATCGATTGTCACAGTGGTATCAACAATGCATTCAAAAATAAGAATAATTGTTGCTGTTGTTGTTGTTAAGTGCCATCGAGTCGGGTCCGACCCATAGCGACCCTGTACAGGGTTTCCGAGGGTGTAAATCTTTACGGGAGTAG
>NW_006408593.1:1653467-1654866 GCF_000296735.1 Chrysochloris asiatica | reverse complement strand
ACTCAAAATGCAACTGGGGAAGAGCTGGCTCCTCAAAGTAAAGTTGACTGTGATGACACAAATGGAGTAAAGCCTTTGGGACATTCATTTGTTGATGGAGCACAACTCAAAATAAAGAGAAACAGCTGAAACATCTATTAATAATCAGAACATGGAATGTACAAAGCATTAATCTCGGAAAATTGGAAATTGCCAAAACTGAACTGGGATGCATAAACATTGATATCTTAGGCATTAGTGAGCTGAAATGGACTGGTATTAGTGAGCTGAATTGGACATGGTAAATCACATGGTTTACTATGCCAGGAATGACAAATTGAAAAGGAATAACATTACATTCATCATCAAAAATAGCCTAACAAGATCTGTCATGAAGCACAACACTGTCTGTGGTAGGATGATGTCCTTACACCTACAAGGAAGACCAGTTAACACCACCATTATTCAAATTTACACACAAACCACTATAGCCAGTGAGGATGATATTGAATAATTCTACCAACTTCTTCATTCTGAAGTTGATCAAACACGCAATAAGATGTGTTGATCAATACTGGCTATTGGAATGCAAATGTTGGAAACAAAGAGGAAGGATTAATAGTTAGAAAATATGGCTTTGGTTATAGAAAAGATGATGGAGATCACATGACTGAATTTTTCAAGACCAATGTCTTCTTTATTGCAAACACCTTTTTTAATTAACATAAAAGACAATTATACAAATGGACCTCACCAGATGGAATACACAGAAATCAAATTGACTATATCTGTGGAAACATATGGTAGAAAAGCTCCAAACCATCAGATAAAACAAGGCCAGGGGCAGACTGTGGAGCAGACCAATAGTTACTCATATGCAAGTTCAGGCTGAAGCTGAAGAAAACCACAAGAGCCAAAATATGCCTTTGAACATGTCCCATCTGAATTTAACAATCATCTGAAGAACAAATTTGATGTATTAGACACTAAAGACTGAAGACCAGCAGAGTTTTGGAATTACATTAAGAATATCAAACAGGATGAAAGCAAAAGGTCATTAAGAAGACAAAAAAAAAAAAAAAAGGAAAAGATCAAATGTATGTCAGAAAAGTAGAGATGTTAAAGCAAATGGTAGAAAAAAGCAGGAAATGGGAGAAATGAGCAGGTAGAAGAACTGAATAGAAAGTTTCAAATGGCAGCTCAAAAAGACAAAGTTAAATATTATAACACAATGTACAAAGATCTGGAGTTAGAAAACCAAAAAGGAAAAATATGCTCAGCAGTCTACAAGCTAAGGGGACTGAATAAAAAATTCAAGCCTCAATTTGCAATATTGAAGGATTCTAAGGGTAAAATATTGAATGATGCAGATAGCATCCAAAGTAGATGGAAGGAATACACAGAATCACTGTACCAAAAA
>NW_006408593.1:1618266-1644837 GCF_000296735.1 Chrysochloris asiatica | reverse complement strand
AAGCCTCATCTTTCTCCCGCGGAGCGGCTGGTAGTTTCGAACCGCTGACCTTAAGGTTCGCAGCCCGATTCGTAACCACTACGCTACCAGAGCTCCTTGATGGGGCATTTCCAGGTAGTGTTGTTTTCTTCTGTTATGTATAAGGTCTTTATGAGTCAGAACTCCCTTGATAGCACCTAACAACGACTATCAGGCAATCAACTCAGAATAAAGAGACCATGTCCACCAACACTATAATTATCATCTGAGGAGCATGTCATCTGTCTAACTTTATTGTTGTTGTTGTTAGATGCCATCTACTGGGATCCTATGCACAACAAAAAGAAACGCTATCCAGTCCAGTGCCATCCTCACAATTTTTGTCATGTTTGTTTTGTTTTAAAACTTTTTATTGTGAATGAAGTGAAGGCTCACAGACAAATTCATCAGTTTTACACTCAACAAATCATCAATTTTGTTTCATCTCAATGATTGCAATTCCCTCTATGCAACAACAGTAATCCTGCTTCTTCCCTGTGGCTACTATTACCTTCCCTCCAACCTTCCCATCCCATCCCAACTTTGTCCTTGGGGAAATGTCGCCCTTTTGATTCTAAGTGATTGGGGATACTGGAATAGAGATTGCCTTGCTTAATCACTTAGGAGGTTCAAGATTCAAATAATGATAGTATCTCCAAAGAAACTATTAATGTGCTCACAAAGAAAAATCTCTTTTAAATCTCAGAGAGCTGTGAAAATGATAACTTTCAATAAAGACTTGTGATATCAGGGAGTTCTTCTCCATTGCCGATCCTGATCTCCACCTCCAACACTTGAATGAGTCATAAACTACTGTGATTAAGCTGGGAGGAAGGGGAAAAGACGTATTTATGCCCTTTCCTTCTGAGGATTCCCATGTAAACCACAGCTGAGTTGAGAGAAGGTGAAAATAAAAGTTGAGTCAGAGTTTTATATCTTCATGGAAGTGGATTAGGAAATCACTGGTTTAAGATATTGTTACACAAGCACGAACAAATATCCAGGATGAATGAAGAGCCATCCCCTATAAATGGATTATAAAGAATCACAAGGATAAAAAATAAAGACATTTGTAGATACATCTGGAGTCTTGATGTGGTGCTGTAAGAGAAACACTGGAGTTCTAACTGTAAGCGTGGCAGTTCAAACCTATCAGCCGCTCCTAAGACATCCTATTAAGGGTCACTATGAGTCAGAACAGATTCCATGGCACTGAACAACAGTAACAGAAGTACATCTATAAGTTTTACTTCTTTTGTTGTGGTTGTTAAGTTTCATTAAGTCGGTCTGACTCATAGAGACCGTGTATAGGATTTCTAAGGAGTTCTGGTGAGTTTGAACCAACCTTGTGCCTCAAACTAACCTTGCAGTCCAGTGTTTTATCCCACAGCGCCACACCAGAATACTAAGAAGAGTTGTACTCCAACAAATTCAAAACTTAGAAGAGATGGATACATTTTTAGAAAAACACAGCCTACCTAAACTTACACACAGTGAAGTAGAAAACATGAACAGATCCATAACAAAAGAAGAAATTGATCAGATCATCAAAAACCTCCCGACCAACAAAAGCCCAGGCCCAGATGGCTTCACTGGTGAGTTCTACCAAACATCCAGGGAAGAGTTGTTACCAATTCTACTCAAATTATTCCAGAATATAGAAGAGGATGGAAAACTTCCTAATACTTTTTATGAAGCCATCATAACCCTTATACCCAAACCAGGGAAGGACATCACTAAGAAAGAAAATTATAGACCAATATCCCTCATGAACATAGACCTAAAAATTCTCAACAAAATCCTAGCCAAGAGAAACCAGCAACACATCAAAACATAATACATCATGACCAAGTGGATTTCATAAAAGGGATGCAAGGATGGTTCACCATTAGTAAACTAAACAATACTGTAATCCACTATATAGATAAGAAAAAGGAAAAGAACCACATGATCGTATCGATTGATGCAGAAAAAGCATTTGACAAAATCCAACATCCATTCCTGATAAAAGCACCCACAAAGTAGGAATGAAGGCAAGTTCCTTAACATAATTAAGAGCATATATATACAAAACCAACAGCCTACATTACTCTCAATGGAGAGAAACTGAAAGCCTTCCGTCTGCGAACTGGAACCAGACAAGGATGCCCTTTGTCACCATTCCTATTCAACATTGTGCTGGAAGTCTTAGCCAAAACATCAGTGGTTTAAACTCACCAGTTGCTCCTTGGAAACCCTCTACACGGTCACAGTGAGTTAGAACTGACTCCATGGCACTTAACAACAACAACAACTACATTAAGTTTTATAATCAATCAGATTAAATTTACAAAAAGTCTCTTTTTCCCCCCACAGTGGCTGGTGGGCTTGAAACACTGACCTTGTTGTTAGCAGTCCAATGATAATCTTACAGAACCACCAGCACTCCCTACAATATGTTAGAACATAATTAGGTTCCTGGAGTCCTGATGTGACACTATAGTATAAATACTGGACTGCTAAACACAAGATCAATGGTTCAAACCCACCTTAGGAAAACCCTATACTGGATCACTGTGAATCAGAACTGACTTGAAGGCACTCAATAACAACAACAAATAGATACTTATAAATATTAAGATAATGCTATGACAGCTATTCACTTTGCTGAAATAATGGAAGTTCCATTCTGTCTGACTGGGGCAAAAAGCAGGTGGAGAGTGGGAAACAATTCATTTCTGGCAGAAAAGAAAAACAACTTCAGAGACAGACTATGGCAGGAGCTGCTGCTACTAATGCCACAGCTGTTCTTATGTCCATAATGGGCATTGGGGACAGAGTTATGAAACAGAATGAGACAGTTTTCATAACCTTTGATCTACACCATCACTTTTCCTCATTTGTCTTTAGACCTTCATTGGAAAATAGACTTCTGTGGTTTGAATGGTCAATAGTGTATGTGGAGTTCAGTAAAGAGTTCAAATGACCTTACTGATTTCTTATGCTTTCTTTATATTCCATGGTTATAATTTAATGAGATTTCTCATTGGAAGGCAATCTACAAGAGTGAGTCAACAACTATCCACACTTTGGCTATAAAACTTATTTTGATCAACTTTTAGAAAAGACAATTTTTTGTGACATAATCTCCTAACTTTTCAATACATTTTGTCCATCTATCAACAAGATTTCATAAGGCCTTATTAAAAATGTTTTAGACTGAGCTGCAAGCCATGAAGACACTGCTTTATTAGAGGTGAATCTTCGTTCTCAGAGAGCTGGTTTCAGGGAACCAAACAGGTGAAAGTCTGATGGAGCAAGATCAGAATTATAGGGAAGATGCTTTAACTCCTCAAAAGGAAGTATTTTTTTCAGAGTGTCCACAGTGTGGACAGAGCTGTATGGATGTGCATTGCCACCCAATATCACAATGTCCTTGGATAGCAGTTCTCTGTATCTAATCCAAAGTTCAGGCTTCAGTTCTTGAGTTAGCATCTCATTTTAATGAGCACTGTTGATTGTTGAAACTTTCCCCTGATAGTGTTCCAACCCTGGCTCTTGAGAATCCCAGAAAACTGTAAGCATCAATTTTCCAGCTGATGGCTGACTTTTGAACTTTTTCTTGGTCAGTGATTAAGGAAGTTTCCTTATATACTCTGTCATTTACTAGCAGGCTCATAATGATGAACCCATGTCTTGTCACAAGCAACAACTTTTTTTTTTTTTAAGGGAATTTTATCTTCCTTTGAGTATTGATCCAAATTTTGTTTGCAGATATACAAATGCTTCTGTTTATCCTCTTCCATGAGTTTTTTCGGTACCCACCTTACACGAACTTTTCACATAAACTCAAATCTGTTGTGGATTATTTCTTAAGCAGAGCCATGAATGATTTGCCACATAATATACTGTCACTTGTTTATTTGTCAGAATCATTTCAGCTGCATGCTTAATGTTGTCCTCAGCCATGGATGTGGAAAGGCATTTTAATATAACTGGAGGGCAGATAATTTGGCTCACCATTGTGTGTGTGTGTGTATATATATAAACATAGATACTTATATCTGTATCTATATATATAGAGATATATATTTGCTGTTGTAGTTAAGTGCCTTCAAGTAAGTTACACTCATAGCTGCCCTGTATAGCTTTTCTGAGGCTCTACATCTTTGAGGGAGCAGAGAGCCTCATTTTTTCCCATGGTACTGCTGATGGACTCAAACTATCAACTTTGTGGTTCACAGTCCATTGCTTATAATGCAAAGTCACCATGTTCCTACAGATAGGTAGATAGATCCATTGGTGTCATCACGGTCAACTTTATTTTGAGGAGGAAGCTCTTCCCCAGTTGTATTTGAGTATATCTGACAACATTCTGTTGTTATTCATTCTGTTTTCATCTCCTGACACTATATCTGAAAATGTTCCGCTGCTATTCATAATATTTTCAGTGGGCAAGCATTCAGAAATAGTGGATCTTTTTCTTCTTTTTTTCCTAGATTAATTTAGTTTGGGAGTTCAGTTGAAACCTGTTCATCATGAGTGACTCTTCTGGTATTTAAAATACCAGTTACATATTTTCCAGCATTACAGCAACATGAAAGGCACCACAGTACAACTAACTGACAAACCATTGGTGGTTTTAGACTATCCCATAGTGTATATACAACTGAAATATATATAATATAATACCATGGGCATGCTGCATGCAGCTATATTTATCAGTTACAGAGACAAAAATAAAATGAAGTGTACTTTAATAGAGATCAGAAGAGCCTAAACTCACCTTGGTTGTGCTAAAAAAAAAATCAGCGTACATGTAACATGAAGTTTATAAGAGTTAACAATGGTTAAAAATTATTATACGAAATTTGAAGTATTAAATGTCATGTCCACTTTCCCTTTGGGAAATTTTCTTTCTTCAAAGTCTTTGGCAGACACAATAGTACTACTAGGGCTGATGTCACCTAATAAATCACGGTGCCATGCCACCTCCCACATGGTAGCAACTGGCTGGCAGATCCACAACCTAGTGTTTGGACGAGTCCAACCTTTCCCTTCCTCACGCAGCCTAATCCATTTGTTATATGATCTTGACCATCCTAACCCTGCCTGGTGCAGTTCCCTCCGGCTCCTCCCCTCTTCATTTGGCCAAGGTGGAGACCCTCTTTGCTGTCCACTGGAGCCCACCTCTCCACTCACTCCCTGACTGTCTGTTTACTGTCGTGGGGATAACAAGTGACTGCATAAAGTGATGGCTGGTCCCAGTTCTAGCACTGCCACTGTTTTGTGACCCTTCACCCAGCACTGTCCACTTCCTCACTGCCACTAGCAGATCCTGGGGTGGGCTTGGTGTCACCCTCTCTGACAGTGTCAGTTTGCACTCCCTCATGTCTCCTAACATTGGATATTCAGGTCATTTTTCAACATGTACACTGAAGACTAACTCACTGCTTTTGGCCAAGGCATTTTATTCCAGGAACATTGTTTATTAGGATACTTTATTGTTAATTTTTTTTTTAATTTAAACATTTATTACACTCTGATTTCTTGAATGACCTATAATAGATTTCCATTATACACCAGACTACTAATGAAATCCCTCAAGGCCTTAGTGTTGTTGTTGTTAAGTGCCTTCCAGTTGGTTCTGACTAGCAACCATTCAGTGCCTTATAGGCACTTTCTTTAGGCTTCAGATAATATAAATCCATAAAATTATTATCTACCAGAGTGATTATACTAGAATGGTTCATTTTAGAGAGAGGTTGAGAACATTTTCAATGGCCATATAATGTAAAAAATAAAAATGCTATGATAATAAATGTACATACGCAATCTGCTTTCTAGCTACATTCATTTTCTTAAACTAAATGACCATCAAAAATGTACTCAAATTTTCTGTGACTTAATTTTCTCATGTATAAAAGAGGATAATAATAGAGTATTCACATGAATATCCACATAGAGTTATTAAAGGGATTAAATGAGATAACTCATATAATAGTCAGTCCCAAAGTTTTAGTATTATTCATATCATTGCTGTATTATTATACATAGAATAGTAAAACCAAAACACAACAAAAGAGATAGAGTGGAGACAGCATCTCCCAATCTGTTTAGAAACTTCAAGGAAGTGCACTGATTTTGGTAAGTTTTGATTGGTTAGTAATAATAATTTCATGGGAAAGAAAATATAAACTAGTAGATTTAGATAATTAAATGTTTTGCCCTTGTTTTTTTTGGCACATGGAGAAGTTATGCTCTGTAACATGATCTAAAATCCTGATTTTCCTTCTCTAACGTTGCTTTGCCCTCCCCTAAAACTCTGTGCTTGTTTAGATTGTCTGAGCTAAATTCTCATCTGATTCATTCTCTAGTCTGCAAGAAGAGAACAGATACAATACAATTTTGTTCTGATCAAATAAGTTGAACGTGGCTTATATCTGTTCTGATTTTAATTGGCAAGTCCCCAATCACCAGGCTGCATCCACATACAAGGGAAGCTGTAAAATGTGTTCTTTATCTGGGTGGCCAGAGATCAAGAAGACTGAGACAAGCAATTTGAAAAAATGTAGCGATAATACCTATCCTTTGCCTCTCCTCTGCTCACCTGGCTCTGTTCTTGTTATCTGTGTGCTAATTCCACTCCTCAGGATGGCATGCAAGGGAACTATCATTACCATGTTTACTGATGAAGATTAAAATAATTTGCCTCTGCTCACAGAACTGGTGGTGAAAGACACTGACTATCTTAGTCTGAAATAAAAGTAATGTTAAATGAAACAAGTGCAAGGAATATGGCTACCCTAGATGGCAATCATAGGCCCACATTATTGTTAAGTGCCATCAAACCAGTTCTGACTGCTGACCTTGCAGTTCAAACTGACTTTGCAGTCCATCTCATTAATCCTCAGCCCCATACTAGGACTCCTGGCCCATATTTTAGGAAGGGAATTGAAGCTGAATGCTTTATAATTCACATGTTAGCATGACATCAAATGAATCACATTTATTCACCAAATATTTATTTGGTGCTGTAGGAAACCCAGTGGACGGTTATCTGCAAGGCTGACAGTTCAAACTCTCCAGCTGATCCTCAGAAATCCTATAGAGGGTCATTATGAGTCAAAACATATTCAGCGGCATTTGACAAAAACTACAGCATGCCACACTTTGTCTCTCATACTTTGGACATATTGTCAGGAGGGACCAGTTGCTGGAGAAGGATATCATGGTTGGTAAGGTGGAGGGTCAGAGAAAAAGAGGAAGACTCCCAATGAAATGGACTGGCCAAGTGGAAGCATCAATGGACTCAAGTGTGGCAACAGTAGTGAGGTCAGCCCAGGATCAGGCAGTGTTTTGTTCTGCTGTGCAATAAGGTCACTATGAGTTGGTATTGACTCGATGGCACCTAACAACAACAACAGCAACAGCATAAATGATGAATATGTATAGACCCTGCTCTGTTTTCTCTGGAAAGTTGTTTAACAAATATACTAGTCCTATTTCCAATTCCTCATACTTTATATTTATATCCTTAGCTCAGGACACTTATTTATTTCTAGCTTTATTACCCTGACTTCTCTACACTCATCTTTGAAATCATTACTTTGCTTGGATCAGTATTTGACCAGGAGAAAATATTCACTCCCATATATTCACTATCAATAATGTTGGATGTCAGTCTAACCCAACCAACTCCTTCTGAGATGGTTTTCTACATTTCACCATCTAAGTACAGGCTTGGACCCAGCTGATTTTCAAGCTGCCTCAAAACATTTGATATTAAAAAAAAAAATTTGTTTCAGAACAGTGAGACATTTCAAAACTAAACTTTATAAATGTGTAACCACACATTTATAAATGTGCCTACCAAGCATAATACCAAATACCTGCACTATAAACCAATTCATACAATTCTACATAAATAATTTTCATGTGGAATATATATGGATGAAATTTAATATGTACAATAGATGTGAGATGAGTTTACAAAAAAAAAAAGAAAGAGCAAAAACGATGTACAAAATCCTTGAAGAGGTCCTGCTGACTCTAATACTGACAGAGGTATCTCCTTGATATGCTAAAGACAATGATGGACACTATAAAGAGTCTGATATTCAGAAAATACTGATCAGCTATGTTATTGCTAAGTTTAAAGGAGAATGATGTATGGCATCTAAAATATCCTGGGCCATCAATAACAATATTAAAATTTTCCTTAGGAAAAAGTAGATCTGACTGATATTTCTAGTCTTAAGATACTGTAAGAATTATATCATTAGGCTCATTAATAGAAAGGAAACAGAGCAGTTTGCTATAAAGAGTAATAAACCTACCCTTGTATATTTGGTGTTCTAATCCCAGTCCCACTATTTTAGTCAAATAACAAAGTTTCAGTTTGATTTTTTGTGAAACAAGGTAATTTGACTACATCAAGTGATGTTACCTAGGAGTCCATAGTCTATGAATGAGCAGCAGGAAATCTATGTACATCATAACACTATGTTTATGTGCATTTTGTTTTGGAACAGAGTATTCATAGCTCATAAAACATATTAAAACCGTCTTGACCAAAATAAATATAATTAGTAGGTGAGCATACATTTCTGCAAATAAGTTATTGCATGAGTCATTATGCAGGATTCATTCAAAAATATATATTTAGTTATTATCATGTTTAAGGAAATATGCATATTTGTTCTAAATACTTGAGTAGAGAGATTCAGAAAGGGCTAGTGTAATGTTTGTTGTTGTTGTTTTTAACTTACGTGTGTGTGATTTGAGTGAAGCTTATAGAGTAAATTTGTCTTAGTGCAGTGTTTTGATGTTTATTGTTTAATGTTCCTTTTGTGAGCTATCACATCCAAATAGAAGAGATGACTCAAACCTGATCCTAAGCTGTCAATCTAAGAAATCTGAATATGTGCCAATGCTCGGGAGAATTGATTCACAGAGGCTGGTGTGCACACAGGTAGGTATTTTTTTGTGTGTTGACACCTGGAGAAAGGTGTCATAGAGGAGATGTAAAGAGATCTACTCATGTCTCCATCAACCTTAAGGATTTTTATGTGCACTTCATGTTACGAAATGTGAGAAACAAGTTGAAGAAAATGGCCTCATAAAATAATGATCACACCCTTCAGTATTGACAAAGTATCAAATAATTGGGAGAGCCATTGTTTCTACTTCCACATGGAGAAGTAAGCAGAACGATCCAAGATCACTGTATTGTTCTGGGACTTGTTATCTTCCAGGGCACTGTGAAATAAATGGCACTAAAATCCATACAGTCATAGTGGCCACTGGTCTTCTTAGCAATAGAACATCTGGACACTGCATCCATAGCGTGCCTTGACATTGTTGAAGATAACCACAGATAAGTTTTAAAGCTGTACACATCATCCATAGAGGCTGTTAAGGTGGTTACATGCCATAAATTTGGTTCTGACCAATAATGACACTTTATAGGATTTCTGAGGAGTGGCTGGTGAACTTGAACTACTGACCTTGTGGTTCAAACAGACTTTGCAGTCCAGTGCATTAATCCACAGCACCACACCAGGACTCCCAATACAACCTAGATTGAGTACATATGATGAAATTGTTTGAAACTGAATGAGAAAAACCTATGGAGATTTCCAGGGGAAAAAAGCTGGCTTAAATTTTGAGAGGACATTTATTTATTTAACTAGTACCATTAGAATATAAGGAACTGTAGCAGCATAGAGGGTGACAAGTAGGGCTTCTAATCACAAGGTCAGCAGTTCAAATCTACCAACTGTTCCATGGAAAAAAAGATGAATATTTCTGCTTCTGTTATGATTTACAGCTTCAGAAAGCCTATTCAGGGTTGCTATGAGTCAGAACCTACTCCATGGAACATCATCACCACTACTACCATTAGAGTATAGGAGTCCTGGTGTAGCATTATAGGATAAATACTAGAGTGTTAATCTCAAGTTCGGAATTTCAAACCCACCAGGTAATCTTGGAAATTCTATACCAGCTTGCTATGGGTCAGAAATAACTTGAAGTCACTTAAAAAAAAGATAAAACAAAACAAAAAAAAAACACACACACAAAAAAAACACTAGAATATAGGGAATCATTGCTGGCATCAACTGGATCTTGGCTGAAAGCAGAGAATATTAGTCAGAAGTTGACTTGCGCTTTATTGACTATGCAAAGACTTTCAACTTTGTGGACCATGACAAAATATAGATAACATTGCAAAGAATGGGTGTTCCAGAACACATCTTATGTGCTCATGAAGAACCTATACATAGACTAAAAGGCAGGTGTTAGAGTTGTTAAATAGAACAAGGAGACACTAAATGGTTTAAGATTAGAAAAGGTGAATGTCAAGGTTGTTGTTTTTTTAACTTTTTATTGTGAATTGAATGAAGGTTTACAAAGCAGATTATCAGTTTTACATTCCACAAACCATACACTGCTTCACAACATGTTTACAACTCCCACCCCCTCCCCCACGTACCAACAGATAAGAGCATTTACCACTCACTATTCACTTTGGCAATTTCACTTCTCCCTGTGTCTCCTAATACCTTCATCTTTCCTTTGCTACAAGGTTGGATTTTTGCACCATACTTTTTCAATTTGTATGCTGAGCAAATAATTGAAGAAACTGCATTATATGATAAGAACCTGGCATTAGTATTAGAGGAAGCCTTATTAATAACTTGCAATGTGAAAACTACACAACCTTATGTACTAGAAGAGAACTTCGAGTACTTATTGATGAAAAACAAAGACTACAGCCATCAGTATGGATTGCATCTCAATGCAAAGAAATTAAAGGCCCTCACAATTGGACCAATGAGTAACAACATGACAAATAGAGAAAAGATTGAAGTTGTCTAAGATTTCATTTTGCTTAGATCCATAATCAACATTAATGAATGCAGTAGTCAAGAACTTAAACGTGTTGTATTAGGCATATCTGCTGCACAAGACCTCTTCAAAGTGTTCAGTAGCAAAGATATCAATCAGTTTGAGGACTAAGGTGAACCTGACCCAAACCATGGTATTTGAAATCACCTCATATGCATGTTGGACAATGAATACGCAGAAGAAGAATCAATACATTTGAATTATGGTGTTGGAGAAGGATATTAAGAGTACCATGGACTATCAGAACAAACAAATCTGTGTAGGAGTACTGCTAGAATTCTCCTTAGAAGCCGTGGTGGTGAAACTTCATCTCTCATACTTCAGACATGTTAGTAGTTGGGACAATTCCCTGGAGAAGGACATCATGCTTCGTAATATTAAGATTTCAGAAGTGGACAATACATTGAAAGGGCAAAGGAATATTCAATTGTTTTTTATTCAAAACAATGGAAGCCCAAATTGCTGAGTTTGCAGATAAATCTATCAATTGCTAGTTTGCTAGAAGAACAATCAGAAAAAATCCAAAGAAAGCCTAAAATTTATGTGGGACACCATGAAGAGGAAAAATTTATGAGTGATCAGAATTTCTGAACAGGAAGAGACAATAAAATCAAAAAGAAAATTGTTGAAGACTTGTTGTAAAAAAAACTCTAGCATCATGAAAGATAAGAAGATAAGCATATAAGAAGCCGTTGTTGTTGTTGTTGTTGTTGTTAAGTGCCATCGAGTTAGTTCTGACCCATAGCGACCCTGAACAGGGTTTCCGAGGCTGTAAATGTTTACCGGAGCAGAAAGCATCATCTTTCTCCCATGGAGCAGCTGGTAGCTTCAAACTGCTGACCTTGCGGTTCGCAGCCCGATTCATAACTACTATGCTACCAGAGCTCCTTATAAGTAGCTGAGTGAACCCCAAACAAGACAGATTCCCAAAGAAAATCACCAAGACATATCATAATCAAACTTTCCAAAATCAGAGAAAAGGGAAAAATCATGTGAGCACCTCAGGAAAAACAAAAAGTTATCTACAAAGGAAAACCAAGAAGAATAAGCTCTGATTTTTTAGCAGAAACCATGCAAGCAAGAAGGCAATGGGATGATATATACAAAATTCTGAAAGAAAAATATTGCCAACCTAGAATAATATACCCAGCAAACCTGTCCCTCAAATGCAATGGCAATATTAGAACATTCCCAAAACAATAGAAATTAAATGAATTTGTAATGACCAGACCAACTTTTCAAAAAATGCTAAAGGGTGTTCTTTGGACTGAGAACCAGTAATAACAGACAACGACCTTTGGTTACCATACATAACAGCACTATTGAGAACTCAGTCCAGATATAGAAGTATTTAAAGTAAAACAAACCTACAAGACAGAAAATAGGGAACCACCAGAGGTATCAATTTATAATGAAGACAACTTCAAAGCAAAAAGAGGGAATAGTGTAGATGGGAACTTCCAAATGGCAAGGAAATCAAATAGATTTCAAGATAAAACTGACTACTTTAAATAGGGAAATTTTTTTAATAAATTTCAGGTTTATCTTAAAGAAAACTAATTAAAAATTTAAAAAGAGGAAAATTAGATGAAGAAGAACTTGCCATCAGGATTGGAGGAAGACCTCTTAACAACCTGTGATATGCAGATGATACAATCTTCCATTCAGGAAGCAAGAGGACTTGAAGAACATACAGCTAAAAGTCAAAGACTACAGTCTTCAGTATGTATTACATGTCAATGTAAAGGAAAAAAAATTCACACAAATGGACTAACAAACAGCATTATGACATATGGAAAAAAGATTGAAGTCAAAGATTCAATTTTACTTTTATATACAATCCAACACTCACATAAGCAGAAGCCAAGACATCAAGCATTACATTGGGTAAATCTGCTTCTCAACTCATTCTTAGTTATAGAGAAGCAGATATATGTAAAACAAGTGTATTTTAAATAAATTGGGGTTGAATTATTAAATAAAACATGCATTAATGCCCTTTACACAATAGGAACCATTTGATTGAATTTTATTTTTTGAGTTTTCTCTTTTTGAGCAGTTCTTATTAGTGATGCGGTCATAAAACTTATGACTTTGTTTGTTATTCCAAAACACAATGAGTGAATGTACTCGTTTTTTAATTAAAAATGAATAAAACTAATTTTATCTTTATATTATCATATGTGACTGCTGGACTTTTTTAAATGAATTATTTTAAATGGGATCATAGAGTATTTATTTTGTCTGTCAGGAAACATTTTTTATTTCATAGTTTTATATAACATATTATTTTATTATTATTCCCAACTAAGTTAAGAAAGCCAATAAAGAAAAAAAAAATGATAGAATTAGCAGACTCCTAGAATGATGAAATACTAAAATAAATCATCATGATTACATCATCTTTAATTTTCTAATTGTGTTTTTAAAGTATGAGGAGACTTTACAAAGTTCTTGGAAAAATGAAATTATAAAATGAGAAATAGAAACTTTATTTTGCAATATAAACTCCATTAAGGTCAAGACAAATTTTGTAAGTGATTACAGCAGTTTAGTTTATCTCTAAAGAACTGGGCATTTAACCATCAGGGTCCTGGGGATATAACTATGCTAATTCGGTCTTTTTTTTTTTTTTTTCCTTTACATTATTAACTTAAGAAAAATGGATGACTTCTAAAGATTTCTTAAGTCAGAAGGATTAAAATCAGGAGTGTAAAGTAGATATCTAATGATTTCCAAAGGAAACTGTCACAAAATTGCCGTTGTTTGAAGAGAAAAATGAGCAGGAGCATAGTCTTGGTACAAAAGGATACTGATGAAACTTTCTTTGTTGTTTTCCTGCTAAGCTTTGTCTAGTTTTCACAGAAATCTCATAATGAGTAGACGCTACAAAAATCTCATAATGAGCAATGCTAATATTCTTTGGTCCTTCAAAAAATCAATAAGCAAAATACCTTCCATTTAATAACAAAACTGTCACCATGACCTTTGCTCTTGCCTGCTCCATTTTTGCTTTGACTGATTGGACCACTTCCACTCCTTGGTTGTCATTCATTTCTTTGACTGTGTTTTGTCTTCATAATCATACTGGTACAACCATGTTTCAAATCTTGTCACAATTCTTCAAAGATAAGCTTTAGGACCTTAATCCCAATTGTTTAAAAATCACATTGAAAGCTTTTCTCTTGCTGGCAACTGATTTGTGTGCAAAAATTTTGCCACCCATCAAGTGAAAAGTTTGCTCAACTTCGGTGTTTCACAGGAGTGTGTGTAAGTTGGATCAGTTGAGATGTCTATGGCATTAGCTACTGTTTTTGCTGATAATCATTGGTCTTGCTTTATTAAGGCACAAAAAGTTGTTTCCCTGCAAATTGTTATGGGTGGTCTGCTGCTGTAGTATTCAACTTCAATATCAATTAGTTCCTTATGAAAACAAGTTATCCACTTGTAAACTATAATTTCATTGGGGCATTGTCCCTAAAAACTTTTTGTAAAGCTTCAATGATTTTGCCATTCTTCCAACCAAGTTTCACCATCAATTTGATGTTTATTCTTACCTCAATTTTAGCAAATTGCTAAATTGCTCTGATACGGACACTTTTCAAATTGATGTCATAGCCTTCTTAGTACCTCAAACTACTCCCTATTCAGATATGTTGTAACAAGTTAGTATGACTTTATTATTTTAGGGTAAAACCATTTGAAATTCATTCTTTCTTTCTTCAAAATATGAATTTTTTAAGGCCCAGGATATTGCTTTTTTTTTTCCCCCTCAAAAGTCTGGAGAATAAAATGCATCTTTAATTTTTACTCTTATTTTGTATAACTGAGAAGTCAGAATTTTCATCTTCTATAAATTGTAGCTCCTGGTGTGGTGCTGTAGGATAAGCACTGGATTACAAACCAGAGAATCAGCTGTTTAAACTTACCGGTTACTCCTCAGAAGCCCTATACAGGGTTGTTATGAGATGGAACAGACTCAATGGCACTGCATAACAACATCAATTGTAGCAGGAAACAAGGTGGCTCCATAGTATAAGTACTGGACTGCGGACCAAAAGCTTGGCAGTTCTAGCCCCTCAGCTGTTCCTTGGGAGAAACATGAAGTGTTATGCTCATCTTACAGTCCCAGAAACTTTATACAGGGTTGCTATGAATCAGAACAGATTCAATGGCACTGAATGATAACAACAACATCAATTCTATCAAACAATAGCATTGACAGAGAGACACATTTGAATTACAGTGTTTTTGAAGAATATTGAATATACCATGAACTGCCAGAAAAACTAGCAAACCAGTCTTGGAAAAAGTACAGTTAGAACGCTCCCTGGAAATAAGGGTGAGAGACTTCTTCTCCCTTACTGTGTACATGTTATCAGAAGGGACTACTTCCCGCTTGGTAAAATAGAGTATCAGGGCAAATTACAAAGACCCTCAATGAGATGGATTGATACAGTGCTGCAACAGTGGACTCAAACAGAGCAGTGATTGTACGAATGGTGGAGAATGGGCAGTGTTTTGCTTTGTTGTCCATAAGGTCATGATGCATCAGAACCAACTGAATGGATTCTAACAACACACAATTCAAAGTTACGGGAAAAATTAGAAGATAAATGCAAAATGACTGAGCAAAACAGACCACAAAGTTGGTGATACAATTGATCATATAATTGAATTTTCAGACTGAAGATCAAAGCCTATCAAAGCTATAAATTATAGATTATAAAAACCTATAGTTACGAATCAGGCTGCTATCCTCAAGGTAGGCAGTCCGAAACTACCATACATTCCATGGGAGAAAGATGAGGCTTTCTGCTCCCGTAAAGATTTATAGCCTCAGAAACCCTGTGCAGGGTCACTATGAGTTGGAACTGACTCCACGGTACTTAGCAACAACAACAATAACAATAATTATAGATTAATTCTCTCAAATTCAGAATCAAGGAGTGTGCAACATTTCTAAAGACAAAAAAGGAAACAAATTCTTATTGAGTTATCTTTTAGAAAGTATCTCAGAGTGCATTATTTTGTAATAAAAAATTAGATCTTCCTGATTTGCAAAAAAGAAATGTTTTTGCATTAAACTGTTCCTGGTAAATTCATAGATAAACAAACGTTTTCAACAGGTTTATACATAAATGTAATTAGAGAGAAATAAATGATGTAGAAATAAAAAGAATTCAAAAAAGTTTTGCAATTATGAAGCAAAAGACAGCGATCCCTCATTCAACACAACAGTTAGGTGTCAAACTTCCAAAGTGTTACATTTTGACAATAAAAATGCAAAATCTTCCAGTAGCAGCAATAAATTTAAAAACGTATTTGTATTTTGAAGTTAGTATTTTAAAGAAGCATATATTATGTCCTCAAGCTTCAGTAGGACATCTAATGAGCAGTCGTTATAGTCATTTTTTTAAAAAAAATTTGGGCCTACATATTTAATCAAAGCCATAAAAATATGTACTTGAAATTTTAATAAGACTTTTGTTATTGTTATTGTTAGGTGCCAAGTTGGTACCGACCCATAGCGACCTTATGCATAGCAGAACGAAACACTGCCCAATCCTGGGCCAACCTCACTACTGTTATCACACTTGAGTCCATCGATTCTGCCACTTGGCCAATCCATCTTGCTGGGGGTCTTCCTCTTTTTCTCTGACCCTCCACTTTACCAAACATAATGTCCTTCTCCAGTGACTGCTCCCTCCTGGCAATATGTACAAAGTATGAGAGACGAGGTTTGGCCAACCTGGCCTCCAAGGAGCACTCTGGTTGCACTTCTTCCAAAACGGATCTATTGGTTCTTTTGGCAGCCCATGACACTTTCAATATTCTCCTCCAACACCATAGTTCAAAAGCATCAATTCTTCTATGGTCTTCCTTATTCACTGTCTAGCTTTTGCATCCATATAAGGTTATTGAAAATACCATGGCTTGGGTCAGGCGCACCTTAGTCCTCAAACTGACATCTTTGCTCTTCAATACTTTAAAAAAGTCTTGTGCCACAGATTTGCCTAATGCCAGGATGGCCAGGCTTTGTCTCTCATACTTCGGACATGTTGTCAGGAGGGACCAGTCACTGGAGAAGGACATCATGTTTGGTAAGGTGGCGGGTCAGAGAAAAAGAGGAAGACCCCCAACAACATGGATTGGCCAGTGGCAGCATCGATGGACTCAAGTGTGGCAACAATAGTGAGGTTGGCCCAGGATCGGGCAGTGTTTCATTCTGCTGTGCATAAGTTTGCTAAGAGTCAGTACCGACTCGATGGCATCAAACAACGACAACAACAAAAATAGCCTCATTAAAATTTCAAGTAGCATTCTTTTTCAAATTGCCTTTTCATCTTTTGTAAATTCTTTGTAGAAGGTCTTAGATATATAAAAAAAAAAATTAAAGTATCATTGGATTCAAAAGTAACTTTTGATGACCCTGTTCTTAAAATTCCAGGAATTCATTGGGGGTGAATGAAGAATGGAATAAGACAGGATCCATGCAAATCTGATATAAGCTAGTGGTAAACAAAACAAAAAGCATCGTTCTCATTGCAGAACTTTTTTGTCCCCATTGCCTTAATGGTTAGATGTGTTTGAACTGTTGAAAATGAAAGACTTATTGGAAAAATACAGCCCAGCAGGAGAGTCATAGAACTGGGAGAATCTGAAGGATATGTACTCTTATAGACTTAACTGGAGTTCAAGTTGCCTGAGAAAACTTCTAACGAAACCAAATTCTCTACGTAACTAATGCCAGTATTAATAACTTAAATAAGCTTCAGTTAAAGTGAGTTAATCATAAAAATATCTTCTTTTGAGACAAAATTAATTTGTTTTTCATTTATAAAGGGTTGTTGTTGTTGTTGTTGTTATCAGGTGTCATCGAGTCGGAACCGACTCATAGCGACCCCATGCACAGCAGAATGAAACAATGTCTGATCCTGGACCAACCTCACTACCGCTGCCACACTTGAGTCCATCAATGATGCCACGTGGCCAATCCATCTCATGAAATAATAGAAAGCATCATGAAATCGCAGAAAGGTTTAGATAATTGCATGAAAACAAAATGCAATGAGGTAAGTTATTGATGAAGAAAATTTTGAGTTCGCACATATGACTTAAAATTGTGACAGAAATATTACTTGTAAAAAGGGAGAATGAGCAAATATGTCTTCTAAAAGACTTCAGGTTTTGACAAAGAGAATGATTTCACAAAGGAAATAACAGAGCAAATATATCTTCTAAAAAGTTGGAACTATGATTCGTTTTATGAAAATGACTATGGAAAATCCTGGCATGAAGAGTTGATGATTATTTATTTTAAGTGTAGGTACATTTTGTTGATGATAACTGTAGTTTTACTTAGACTCATATTATTGGCAATCTGAAAATATAAAGGATCTTGTTTCTGATTGTCGATCTAATTATTGACTTTTTAACAAAGTCACCTAAATTATTTAAACTCTGCTATGTTTTAAATTTTATTTACATTGTGATTATGTCTATAAAGAGACACAAAACATCCTAACTTTACTTGAATAACAGTCAATCATCATTCAACAAAAGAACTGCAGTTAAATTCACCATCTTTATATAAGTGGCTCTGTGTTTGGAATAACCCTAAAATTACACAATTAAATAACATAATACAGAATGTGTAGGATAGAAGAAACTTTTAATTCACATTTAATTTTGGTTTTTATAGAACCAATGACATCTGTGGGAAGAGACAGTGGAAAAACTCTATTTTATCAGCCAAAACAAGACCAGAGACAGACTGTGAGACAGACCATCAGCTGCTAAATGCAAGCAAGCCAAGGCTGAGGTTAAAGAAAATTAAAACAAGTCTACAAAAGTCAAAATTGGCCCTGAACATATCCCATCTGAATTTAGAAATCATTTCAAGTACAGATAATGCATTAGACACTAATAACTGAAGACCAGAAGAATTGTAGGATGACATCAAGAATATCATACAGCAAGAAAGCAAAAGGTCATTAAGAAGACAATAAAGAAGATAAAGAAGAAGAAACTCTGAAAATTGTTCTCTAGTGTAGAAATTATCAGGAAGGACTAGTTCCTGACGAAGTACATCATGCTAGGTAAAGCGGAGGGTCAGCGATAAAGAGGAAGACCCCCAACAAGATGGATTGGCTGCAGCAATGGATTCAGTTTTAACAACGATTGTGAGGTTAAAGCAGGACTGACAGTGTTTCATTCTGTTGTGGATAAAGTTGCTGAGTCAGAACTGCCTCTAGGGCACCTAACAACAACAGGGCCAACAAAAATTCCAAATACAATTTTTTAAAAATGCAAATGAATTGGTTAATGATTTGATTCTTGTAAAATCACTTTAATCAAATCAGAAAACGAAAAGATGTATTTAGTAAACCTTGCAAGTTGTATATATTCTTCATATGCATATGTGTTAGACTGAGTGCAAAAAACACTGACTTTGAAAAAGAGAAACAAGATATAAAGGAACACTTGCTAGGGTTGAACTTTCAGAGTTCTGATTCTGTCAAGGGTATTAACAAAGAGATTCTAACAATAATGCTCCTAAGTTGGATTATAGAGGAATTCCTCTGTCACTTTTGAACTCCCTTGTTTTTTGTTTTTTGTTTTGTCAAGGGTGTCAGCAGCAGTTGGGATATGTTTGTGATTTACTGATTTTTCTTCCACAAGAGTTTAATTTCAGCAAGCAGTTTGAAATAATGCTTGGCTGGAAAGGTTTTAGTAGAGTTGTTAGTGCTAAAATTTACAAATAGACTATAGCCACAATATCAGAAGGACATGAATACTCTGCATTTGCTTTGCCATGTTGATAGGTACAAGGTTTGGGAATATCATTATTTTTTATATTTATGTTTAATGTTTATTATTTTGTTAATAATGTTAATTTTATTTTATTATAACACTTTTCTATTTTATTTCCTATGCTGCAATTAAACAAGTTTCTCTGTTGGAGGAAGACTCCATTTTTCTCCTTTAAAATCTAACAGAATTTTAAAATTGTATATACACTGTTCAGATTCATATAGTTTTTACAGCTTTTATAAAATTTCTGTGGTATCAGACTAACTTGACTTCAGATCCCTGTTTTTCTACATCTTAGTTGAGTAACCTATAAAAGTGAGTTTATCCACCAAGTCCCAGAGTCTTTATTTAACATAACATATGCATATATATAATATGCACACAGCAGCCCAACTAGTAGTAACCATTTGTTGTTGTTGTTGTTAAGTGCCGTCGAGTCGGTTCCGACCCATAGCGACCCTGCACAGGGTTTCCGAGGATGTAAATCTTTACGTGAGTAGAAAGCCTCATCTTTCTCCCGCGGAGCAGCTGATAATTTCGAACCGATGACCTTCAGGTTCGCAGCCCGATTCGTAACCACTACGCTATCAGAGCTCCTTGTAGTAACCATTAAGGTACTTAAAATTATAAATGTATTCTGTATATGTACAAAGGATCCCTGGTGGCAGAGTGAGATAAATGTTGGACTGTTAATTACAAGGTTGCCCTTAACTTACTAGACAGTTCTTTGAAGAAACATGCAGCTATTGGCTCCCGTGAAGATTTAGTTTTGAAAATCTCAATGAGTAGTTTTACTGTCCTTCTACTCCCGTAAAGATTTACACCCTCGGAAACCCTGTACAGGGTCGCTATGGGTCGGAACCGACTCGACGGCACTTAACAACAACAACAACATTTTGTTGAAGGAGCTCTGGTGGCGTAGAGGTTACGAGTCAGGCTACTAATCTCATGGTCAGCAGTATGAAGCTATCCCCTGCTCCGTGGGAGAAAGATGAGACTGTCTGCTTCTGTAAAGATTTACCACCTCGGAAACCTGCGCAGGGCCACTGTGAGTCGAACCCACTCTACGGTACACCACCACCATTTTGTTGTAGTTGTTAAGTGTCGTCCAGTCGGTGCCGACTCGTAGTGACCTTGTAAGGGTGTCCGAGGAGCAGCTGGTGGGTTTGAACCGCCAATCATGTGGTTTGCCGTCCAGTGCTGATCCTACTCCATGCGAGGAGTCCTATACAGTCGCTATTATTTGTTCTTGGTTTTTTGTTTGTTTGTGTATGCTGCCGTTATATTGCCAGGGAGGCAGTTCTGACTGCTACTGATCCGTATAGAGTTTCCCAGGCTTTTAAAAACCACCTCATCTTTGTCCCGCAGAGAGGCTGGTAGGCTCAAAACACTGGTTTGCATCCAATGCATAACCGATGGAGGCCCACCCTCTCTTTGTGTGGATTTTGACTCATAAGAACCCCAAATATTAGAGTTGAACTGCTTCCTTGACTGAAGTATTCCTGAAAACAGACTATCCAAGCGTTCCTTGGCACCTCTAGATGAATTAAAACCCTGTTAGGACAGAATTGAAAGAATTTTCTAACAGGGCAAATTGTGAAAAACTCTCAATGCTGCACCTAGAAACTAAATGCTAAATACGTTCTGATAATTTTCAGTTCCTCCTTATTTAGCCCTACTTTTCTATCACCCCTTTTCCATGGCCCTCAAAATGTAGACACAGAAATTGTTTTCACTCAATTAAAATTCACATAAAGACAATTTTACAATAATTTTTCCTTTAAACTTATTTAGCAGTTATGTCACAATATCATTTATTTATGAATTAATATATTATTGCCTAATTAGTCCTGATTTGGTTTTGAAGGCATGCTACATACGTTTCGGTAAAAGATGAGTTACTAATTAAAATAGAGGTTAATATCCGACTACCAAGAGTCCTGGTGTGGCTTTCTGTAGGATAAGAACTTGACTGCCAACCACAAGGCTAGTACTTCAAGCTCACCAACCACTCTTTCAAAACCTTATACACAGTTGATATGAGTTGGAATCAACTTGACAGCACTTAACATCAACAATCATATTTAAAGGGAAAATTCTACTTGAGACTTTTTTATTACATTAAATAGTCATTATATGATCAATAACATTTATGATAACAATAAAACTGGAATTTGAAATATAAAATACAGTATCATTTCTATCTGTTGTTGTTGTTAGATACCATCAGGGCAGTTCCAACTCACAGTGACCCCATGCACAACAGAATGAAACACCTCCAAGTCCTGTGCCAGCCTCACAAATATCACTAATTTGGAACCCATTGTTGTTGCCACTCATTCCATCTCCTTTGGGGTCTTCCTCTTTTTCACTGATTCTCCATGTTTCCAAGCTTGATGCCCTTCTCCAGGGATTCCTTCCTTCTAATAACATGTCCAAAATACGATAGATGAAGTCTTGTCATTCTTCCTTCTATGGATCATTCTGGTTGTACCTCTTCCAAGATAAATTTGTTTGTTATTCTGTCAGCACATGGTACTTTTAATATTCTTCTCCAATACTCTCATTCAAATGCACAAATTCTTCCACTATCTTCCTTATTTATTGTCCAACTTTCTCATGCATATAAGACGAATGAAAGTATCATGGCTTAGGTCAGATACACCTTACTCTTGAAATTGATGTGCTCACCCTTTAGTACTTTAAAGAGGTCTTTTGCAGCAAATTTGCCTAATGCAATATGTCTTTTGATTTCTTGACTGCTGCTTCCAAGAGTATTAATTGTGAATCCTAGAAAAATGAAGTCTTTAACAACTTCAATCTTTTCTCCATTTATTATGATATTTATTGGTCCAGTTGGGAGGATTTTTTTTTTTTCTATACATTGAGGTGCATCCATATTAAAGGGTGTAGTCTTTGATATTTCATCAGAAAGTATTTTAAGTCCTCTTCTCCTCCAGGAAGCAAGGTTGGAATTGGAGGAAGGCTCATTCCTCCAATCCTGACGTCACATTCTTCATCCTAGAATCCAGCTTCTAGATTATTTGCTCTGTACAAAGATTGAATAAGTTTGGTGATAGGCTACAACCCTGTCACACACCTTTCATCATTTAAACCATTCCACATCCTCTTATTCTGTTCCAACATTTGCTTTTTGGTCTAATTAGCTGTAATCATGACTAAGCGTTAAGGAAATACTCAATCTTTGCACTGTTATCCATAGTTTGTTATTATCCACAGATAGTTGTAAGTCTTTTCATCATCAAAAAAGTATAACTAAACTACTTTCTGGTATTCTCTGCTTTCAGTCAAGATCCTTCTGATGTCAATAAAGATACCCTTAGTTCCTCATCCTCTTTGGAATCTATTTGAATTTCTGGCAGTCCCCTGGCAGTGAGCTGCTGTAATCATTTTTTAATTACTTCAGATAAATTTTACTTGAATGTGACATTAATATTGTTCAGTAATGTTTTGAGGTCATCTTTCTTGTAATTAGTACAAATATGGATCTCTTTCAATTTGCTAGCCAGGTAACTGCCTTCAAAATTTCTTCACATAGTCTAGTGAGTGGCTCCAGCGGTGCATCTGTTTGTTCAAACATTTCAATGGTTATTCCATTAATTCTTGAAGTCTTGTTTCTTTCAAATGCTTTCAGTACTGCTTCCACTTCTTTCAGTACCATTAGTTCTTTATCATATGGTCCATCATGAAATGGTTGAAGGTAGACCAATCCTTACGGATAGAATAACACTGTGTATTTGTGTATTCCTTCCAGCTTCTTTGATGCTTTCTGCATTATTCAATATTTTGCACATAGAATTCTTCAATACTAAAAATCAAGGTTTGATTTTTTTTTTTTTTTCAGTTCTTTCAGCTTGAAAAATACTGAGCATATTTTCTAACTCCAGATCTTTGAACATTTCATTATAATATTTGCTTTTGTCTTCTCGAGCTGACTTTTGACATTTTCTTTTCAGCTCTTTTATATCCTCTTTCCTTCCAACCACTTTACTTTCTCTACACTCAAGAGCAAGTTTCAGAGTCTCTTCTGACAAACATACGGTCTTTTCTCTCTTTCCTATCATTTCAATGTTTTCTCTATTTCTTTATATATGCTATTCTTGATGTCATCCCACAACTCTTCTGGTCTTTGTTCATTAGTGTATAACACACAAAATCTGTTCATTATTTCAATGAAAACTAACAAATACCTGAGTATAAACTTAAGAAAATATGTATAAAATTTATATAAGAAAAACTATAAAACTCTAGTGAAATAAACAAAATAGAGATAGTTTATGTTCATGAAAAAAATAATAATTGTATTAATATATCAATTACTTATATTTTTCTATATTCAATAAAATTCCAGTCAAAATCCCAGAAAGTTAAGACAACATAACATTGAAGAACAGATTTGGAGGGCTGATACAATTAAACCTCATTACTGCTATTAAACTACAGTGCACCTGATGATATGGCATTGACAAAAGAATACACAAAAAAATCAGTGGAACACAACAAAGAGCTCAAATAATCACACACAAATATAGTCAACTGATCTTTGATAAAGAAGCAAAGTCTGTTTAATGGAGAAAGATAGTATTTTTCAGCAAATGGTACTGAAGCAACTGCAGATTCACATGTAAAAGAAGACAACCTGGGTATAGAACTTTGTGAATTATAACAAACTGTGGATAACATTGTGAAGAGTGGAAATCCCATAACACTTAGTTGTGCTCATGAGGAATCTGTGCATAAAACAAGTGATAGCTATTCGCACAGAGCAGGGGGATATTGCACAGTTTAAGATCAGTAAAGCTGTGGGTAGGGGTTGTATCCTTTCACCATACTCATTCAATTTATATGCTGAGCAAATAATCCAAGAAGCTGGGTTCTATGAAGAAGAATAAGGCATCAGGATTGGAGGAAGACTAATTAACAACCTGCAATATGCAGATGACACATCCTTGCTTGCTGGAAGGAAAGAAGACCTGAAGTTCTTTCTGATGAAGATCAAAGACTTCCAGAAGAATAAACAATCTGTTCTGGAAGAAGTCTTCAGTGTGAGTAGCACCTCAGTATAAAGGAAATGAAAACCCTCACAACTAGACCAATAAATAACATTACAATAAATGGAGAAAAATTGAAGTTATCAAACACTTCATTTTACTTGGATCCACAGTCAGGGCCCTTGGAAAGAGCAGTAAAGAAACAAAAAGACATATTGCATTTGGCAAATCTGCAGCAAAAGACCTCTTTAATGTTTTAAAGGGCAAAGATAGCAGTTTGAGGACTAAGGTGCACATGACCCAAGCCATGATATTTTCAATTGCCTTATGTGCATATAAAAGCTGGACAATGAATAAGGAAGATAAAAGAAAAAACAATGCAACTGAATTATGGAGTTCACAAGGAATATTTAAAATATCATGGACTGCCAGAAGAAAGTACAAATGTGTTCTGGAAGAAGTATAGACAGATTGCTCTTTAGAAGTAAGGACAGCTAAATTTCCTCTCTCATACTTTGAGTATGTTATCAGGAAGGATCAGTCCCTAGAGAGGACAGGTAAAGTGGAGGGTCAGAAAAAAAGAGGAAATCCCCCAATGAGATGTTTGACCAGGGGCAGTAACAATGGGCTCAAATACACCAATGGTTGTGAAGATGGCACAAGACCAGGCAGTGTTTCCTTCTTTTGTACATTGGGTCCTATGACTTAGTGGTACCTATCAAGAACAACAGATGCAGAGTTTACACCTTTCACAAAAATGAACACATGGATCTAAACATAAGATGCAAAGGCATATAAATCTAGTAAACAACGTAGGATAAAATTGAGGGTGCTGTGGGATAATCACTGGACTGGTCATCGAAAGTAAGTGGTTCAAACACACCAGCCTCTTCTCAGAAACCCTATACAGGGTCATTATGAGTCACAACCAGCTCCACATCATTTCACAACAATAAAAACATAGTCAAGACAATGAGTTTTTTGGTGCAGCACCAAAAGCATAATTTATGAATGAAAACTGTGATAAATTTGGTTTCACCAAAATTAAATATTTATACTCTATGAAGACACTGGTTAAAAAAAAATTAAAAGACCCCTTCCAAGACTATGACTCAAGGGGAATATATGAGTAGACATGTGGTCTGACTGGTGACCATGTTGATCATCAATAAGGGGAAGTGAGGGAAAAACAACGATGAAGTTGTGAGCTTAGTCCTGCCACTGTGAAGCTGAGAGGAGACCTGGTTGGCCAGCAGTAGGGCAAGACCTGGGGAATCTTAGGCCCAGAGACAGTAACATAGCCACAGAGGACTAGAGTCACGAGTGAAGTGTCCAGCTGATAAGATGTGAGAGGATAGGCACAAGAACACCCACACTTGCAGATAATACCCACTTGGCCTGGCTTTAATGACTGGATTATTAGAACTTGACTAGAAGAAGAAAGAAGCAGAAAAAAAGAGTAATATGATAAAATTTGATGAACTTGACCTACACCTACGGATGCTCAAAAGAGGGAACAAATCTTTACAGTGAGGTGATTCCCACCCCCTTTGTATACAGGGTAGACAGGGACGGGCAACTTGCACATTGGCTACCCAAAATGGGGGAGCTACAAAGGCAAGAAGTGACTGGATTACAAGTTTTCAAGAGGGAGTCTAGAGGGCTCAGAGGAAGGTAGAATCTCCACTGAGTAGCATCCAAGCTGTCTGGGCAGGGCTGATAAAAAGAGATGGGGATAGGACTCTTGTGGTACAATAGTGAATAATTGCTATCAGGACTGACTGTAGGATTGGAAATGTAAAAATAGATGTTTTGTAGCAAAAGGAGGGGA
>NW_006408593.1:1607816-1610080 GCF_000296735.1 Chrysochloris asiatica | reverse complement strand
TATTCCTTCCATTTTCTCTTGATGCATTCTGCATCATTCAGTAATTTGCCCAGAGAATCTTTCAATAATGAAAGTTGAGGCTTGAATTTTTTCTTCGGTTCCCTCAGCTTGAGAAATGCTGAGCATGTTCTTCCTTTTTGGTTTTCTGATTCCAAATCTTTGCACATTTTATTATAATATTTTGCTTTATCTTCTTGAGTTGATATTTGAAATTTTCTGTTCAGCTCTTGGACCTCTTCATTTCTTCCATTTGCTTTAGCAACTCTACGCTGGAAAGCAAGTTTCAGTGTCTCTTCTGACATCCATTTTGACCTTTTCCTTCTTTCTTGTCTTCTTGCTCTCTTCACGTATGATGTTCTTGATGTCATCCCACAACTTTTCTGGTTTTCAGTCTTTAGTGTTTAATGTATCAAACCTGTTCTTCAGATGATCTCTAAATTCAGGTGGGATATATTCAAGGTCATATTTTGGCTTTTGTGGACTTGTTTTCACTTTCTTCAGCTTCAGTTTGAATTTGCACATCAGTAATTGATGGTCTGTTCCACAGTCTTCCCTGGCGTTCTTTTCATTGATGATATGGAGCTTTTCCATTGTCTCTTTCCACAGATGTAGTCAATTTGATTTCTATTTATTCCATCTGGTGAGGTCCATGTGTATAGTCGTCTCTTATGCTGTCTAAAGAAGGTATTTTAAATGAACAAATCATTGGATTTGCAGAATTCTATCATGCGTTCTCCAGAATCATTTCTATCACCAAGGCCATATTTTCCAACTATTGGTCCTTCCTCTTTGCTCCCAACCTTTGCCTTCCAATCACCAGTAATGAGCAATACATCTTGATTGCATGTTAGATCAATTTCATATCGAAGAAGTTGGTAGAATTCTTCTATTTCATTCTCACTGGCTTTAATGGTTGGTGCATAAATTTGAATAATAGTGGTATTAACTGGGCTTCCATGTAGGCGCATGGGTATTATCCTATCACGTACAGCATTGTACCACATGAGTGATCTGGATATGTTCTTTTTGACGATGAACACAGCACCATTCCTTTTCAATTTCTCATTCCCGGCATAGTAAACCATGTGGTTGTCAGAATCAAAATGGCCAATACCAGTCCATTTCAGCTCACTAATGCCTAAGATATCGATGTTTATGCATTCCATTTCATTTTTGATGACTTCCAATTTTCCCAGATTCATACTTCGTACATTCCTTGTTCCGATTTTCAATGGATGTTTATAGCTGTTTCTCTTCATTTTGGGTTGTGTCCCATCAGCAAGTGAAGGTTCTGTGGACTCTTCTCCCAGGAACTTAACTCCATTTACGTCATCATGGTCAACTCTACTTTGAGGAGGCAGCTCTTCCCCAGTCGCATTTTGAGTGCCTTTCAACCTGAAGGGCTCATTTTCCGTCCCTCTATCTGACAGTGTTTCTCTGGTATTCATAAGGTTTTCAGTGATTAACAATTTGGAAGTAGTTCGTCACTCTTTCTTCCTGGTCTGTCTTTGTCTGGAAGCTCATCTGAAACCTGTCCACCATGGGTGACCCTGCTGGTTATTTAAAATACCGGTGGCATAGCCCTCAGAATCACAGCAACTCACTGGTCACCACAGTACTATAGACAGATGAGTGGTGGCAGTTTGATTTTATGTCAAATTCACTTTAAATTTCAAGGAGCTCTGTGCGCATCCATAGTAGAATCCTCCAGGGGTGGATAGATACATACCTTTATATATTTGTCAAATCCCAAAGAAGAGCCCAACATAAAGAGTGAACTCTAACTTTAACTATAAACTTATTTTAATATTGGTTCTTTAGTTTTAATAGACCACAGTGATGAAAAATGCTAATAATCAGGGGTCTTGTACAAGGTGTAGAGACTGCATTTGGGAACTCTAAAGTTCTCTACAATGTTTCTATGAAGCTAAACCATTTCTAAAAAATATAATCAATCAAAAAAGAAAACAATATTAATTTATGTGGACATTGTAGGATAATCACTGGACTGCTAACTACAGAGTTGGTGGTGGGAAACATATGGGGTCACTATGAGTTGGCACTGACTCAATGGCATTTATCAACAACAACATACATAGCATATCACACAACTTTTCTTTATGGATTATAGTAACACCTGCAAACATTATGCTATTATGTACAACTGACAGGGATGGGATTATGTCTTTGCCTAAAAACTGCCCATCAGAAATTATAGGTTATTATTAGAATATACAGGATAGAGCACAACAGAAACAAATAAT
>NW_006408593.1:1604739-1607716 GCF_000296735.1 Chrysochloris asiatica | reverse complement strand
GTGAGTGGAAGAGGGGGAAAGGCAGCAATGAAGAAATGGGCTGAGTTCAACCATAGTCCATAGACTCCCATTGACCTGGAGATGAGCGAGAGAAGAGGAAGGGCTTGTTGGTCAAAAGAGTGATGAGGCCTGGGGACACCTAAGCCTATGAACAAGGACATAGCCACAGTGGGCTATAGCTGACAGTGAAGTATCCAGCTGATATGAAGTAAGAGGAGGTGCACAAGAACACCTTGTTGCAGATAGTAACCATTTGGCCTAGCCTTTTTCTCTGACCCTCCATCTTACCAACATGATGTCCTTCTCCAGCGAATGTTCCCTCCTGACAATACGTCCAAAGTATGAGAGACGAAATTTGGCCATCTTGCCTGCTAAGGAGCACTCTGGCTGCACGTCTTCCAAAACAGATCTGTTGGTTCTTTTGGCAGCCCATGCACTTTTAGTATTCTCCTCCAACACCATAATTGATAATCAGAACTCAAATAGAGGAAGATAAAAAAAAAATAATGAAATAAAAAGATTTTTTTATAAAGTAAATGAGGGTAAATTGCTAAATTTTATGAACTTGACCTATATTTATGGAGGTAGTAACTCTAAATACCAACAGAGAGGGGAAAAAACAATAAAATTAAAGATAAGTTACAGTTTGGAGAAAATATTTACAAATACACAGCAAATCCTTAAAACTCAGCAAGAGGAAAGCCAACCATCAAATTACAAGATGAGTAAAGGATTTGAAGAGCTCCATCACCTAATATGATACGTTGTTGTTAAGTTTAGTGGAGTCAGTTCTGACTCTTAGCAACCTTGCATAAGGTTTCTGAGGAGTAGCTTGTTGGCTTGAACCACTGACCTTCTGGTTCTCAGTCAAGTGCTTATCCTACAATACCACCCCAAGATTCTGGTAAGATTTTCAGACAACAAGTAAACCATTGAAAGATGCTTAGCATTATATGTTTTCAAGGAATTAGAAATTAAAAGAGCAGTGAGATACCACTAGAATGGCTAACCTTCAAAACACTGGTAATATGAAATGCTGGTAAGTGTGTGGACTAATGGGGACTATTATTAATTCCTGGGGAAAATGCAAAATGACACAACTACTAGTGTAGCGCAGCAGGATACTGTGCTGGACTGCAAGGTCAGTTTGAACCAACCACAGGTCTGTGGTTCAAACCCACCAATTGCACCTTAGAGACCTTACACAGGGTCACTATGAGTTGGAACTGACTAAATGGCACTTAAAAACAACCAACTTTGAATACAGCATGGATATTTCTTATAGCACTAAGGCAAGGCTTACCATATAAGCCAGCATTGATGATCCTAGGTTTTTTAACCCAATGAGTTGAAAACTGATATCCACACAAACTTCTACACACAAATATTTATTGCAAATTTATTCATTATTGCCAAAAATTTGAAGCAACTAAGACATCTTCCTTGATGTAAGTGCCATTGAGTCAGCTCTGACTCACAGTGACCCTTTACAGGGTTTCTAAGGAGTAGCTGGAGGGTTTGAGCCTCTGATCCTGTGGTTCACAGACTAGTGTTTATCCCACAGTGCCACACCAGGTGCTACCTGAAATGAAATAAAAACCTTTGGCTTATTCACATGCTGGAGTTATTATTCAGTAATAAATACAAATGAGATGGGAGTCCCAGTTCCACAGTGGCAGAGACAGCCAGGTAGGAAAGGCTCCGTGGGAGAGGGAGTGAAAACCCACAGAAGCTGTGCTCAAGGAACAACACCAGAGCTCTGGATCTAGTATAAGGTGCAGGGCATCAGTTCCTCGCATGCACAAATGGAAAAAATCACAATATAAAGGAAAATACTGCAAAGTTAGGAATCGATTGAATAGGGACTTCTTCTGCAGCCACCCCACCCGGGCCACAGCCAGACTGGCACAGAGAACCAATGTTAAAAGCTGTGCAGTGGCATTTGCAAAAGAACATGCATGAGATTCTATACATTTTTTCCTTCTTTCCCCTGTCATACCTTCTTTGCCCAGCCCGGACACCTTCAGGCAGGTGGGTGCACACTCCCCAAAAGAAATCCAGCCTGGGCCCGCAATTTTCCCATGGCACAGAGAGAAAGAGTGAGAAGAACAGAGAGCCGGACCCTACCCAGAGAAGCAGTGACACCAGGGATGGAGACAGAGATCATGGCATGGACAGATGGAGTGGCTAGGGACACTGGACTCAGGAAGGGAGAAGGACTGTGTGCTGATGGCCGGAGGGCAGGCCTGTGTGGTATATTCTTTGGTTATCTGATGATGCATGGAGGGAATTATAATCATTGCAATGAAACTAAATACAATAGGATGAGTGTAAAGCTGATGTCCATCCATATAAACCTCACAATAAAAACTAAAAAAAAAAAAAACAATAGAAATGAGCTCCCATGTCACAAACACAACAACAACAACAACAACAACAAAAAAATATATATATGGAAGACCTTTTAAATGCACACTGCTAAGTGAAATAAGTCTGTCGGATAAAGCAAACTCTGGTATGAAACCAATGTTATCAATGTTATGACACTCTGGGAAAGTAAGAGCCAATAGAGGAATGAACAGATCAATAAGGATACTGGATGGTACTATCAGTTGCTATGCTAATAACCAAAAGATTCATGGTTGAAACCTGGTCTGTGAGAGGAATACCAAGAGATCTGCTTCTGTAAAGATCATAGCCAAAAACTGTATGTGGAAGTTCTACTTTGTCACATGACGTTGCTAGGAGTTGAAATCTACAACACGGAACAGTAACAAAAAGGTCTTTGGCAGCCAGTTTTAAGAGGTGAAGAAGGAATAAATAACTGGAACACAACATATCTTAAGGGTAGTGAAAACAATTTGACTAGTAATGTAATTGTTGTTGTCGTTGTTGTCAGGTGCCATCGAGTCGGAACCGACTCATAGCGACTCCATGCACAGCAGAACGAAACAATGTTCGATCCTGGGCCAACCTC
>NW_006408593.1:1594983-1596669 GCF_000296735.1 Chrysochloris asiatica | reverse complement strand
CAACAACAACAACAACTGAGGACCTACTAAATCATAATCACTGAGCTTAATACCTTGGCAAATCCATTATTTAACAAGCAGTGCAGGTGATTCTTAGGCATTTGTTTGAGCACTAATACTTCAAACCTTGATGGTAAAATTAACATTCAGTTAAATTAAACTATCATAAAAATGCAACAACTGGTAAATGTTTAATAGGCAGCTGATTAAAAGAAACTTTTAATTTTGCACAATGAGGACTCATAATCCATTAACCCCCATCTGTGTCTGCTCAGTTCACATCTAGATTTAAAAATGAAAACACACTTACATGGAAGAGCCTCAGGCCAGAAACAAAGCTCACCAAAGATTAATAGTATCTTAGGGCTCAAAATATATAGCATTGAATTAAAAACAGAAACATAAATAGGATTGGAAGATGGAGGTGAATGAACCATTTTTCTCTTTTTCTTTTTATCACACAGACAGCTATAAAATAAAAGAGCCATGTGGTTTCTTTTGAACTTTTGAATGTTGCACCATCAGTGAATATGCATATTTTGGTATCCAATAAAAGTAGGCCATTTAATTACTTTGACTCTTGCTTCCTAGAGAGAATGAATTCTTTAATAATAACTTTGGAAAAGCTATAATTTTCTTGTTGATCTTTGAATGTTTCCCACCAAGCCTATTTTACAGGACAACAGCTTTCCCTCCCATTATCATTAATGAGCCTAAAGTGCTCAGTAATGGGAGAATGACCTTGTTTACACAATAGTTAGTTATCCAATTGACTCTGAGGGAAACATGTGGGATCATTAATGCAATAAATGTTCACACAACAAATATCAATGGTGGAACAATGGTTTTAATGAGAGAATATATAAATTCTTGCATCCTTCCTCTTTAGACTTTAGAGTGAATCATTAGATTCGGTGTGGCGCTGTGGGTTAATACACTGGATTGCAAGGTCAGTTTGAACTGCAAGAAATTTAGTCAAGTTCACCAGTTGCTCCTTGGAAACCCTATACCAGGTCACTATGAGTCAGAACTGACTTGAGGGCATTTAACAACAACAACAAATTCAGGCTTACATAAAGCAGTTACTTTGCATTTCAACAAAAAGGTTTATGTCAAAACATAATTAATGAATGTCCATAATTTTTAAGAAGTGTACAGCAGATTTGCTGCAAGTCCAAGAATGATACACATAGATGAATTGAACATTTTTTTCTCTATTGATATTCACTACGTTCTATGTTTCCTACTGTACAGGGAGGACCAAATTTGATGTTCCTCCTGGTATAGTAGGAGTTATAGCAAATGGTTACATACATGATTGTTGATGAAGATAATCAATATATATATTATTCTGATTGTAACCAATGTTTTTAATATTATGTTTTGTATTATTGGAGAGGGATGGTGTTCTTGCACTGAATATTTGAGTATTTGACTAAATATTTTGAGAACCAATAAGCTTTGTAGTTTAATTATTAGAAATTTTACTACAAATTTATGAAATTTCAAACAATGTTAATTTATCTATGTTATAATATAACATAGATGGCACTTAACAACAACAACATAATATAAAAGTAGCAAAACAGTTCAGTTGATATAATATATATTCCCTATGAACAATTCAAAAATGTGTTATTGTTCCTAGGTGCCCTCTAAGTCAATTCCTACTTATAGCAGCCCTAC
>NW_006408593.1:1593634-1594483 GCF_000296735.1 Chrysochloris asiatica | reverse complement strand
TTTTTTTTCTGCATTTATGATGGTACTGTCTATTGGTGCAGATGTGGGGATTTTTATTTTCTTTACATTGAGTTGCAATCCATCCTAAGTATTCTTTGATTTTCATCAACAAAGCCTCTTTGTTAAAGAAGCAAAATTGTGTCACCTGTATGCTGAAGGTTGTTAATGGCCTTCCTCCAATCCTGATGCTGAATTCTTCTTCATATAGTCCAGCTTCCCTGATTTTATGCTCAGAATATAGATTAAATAGGTATGGTGAAAAGATACAACCCTTATGTGTACCTTTACTGATTTGTAAACCATTCCAAATTAAAAAAATATAGAAAAGTAAAAATAAAATCACACTAAGTCTCACGAATATGAAAATAGCTTTTCAATTTTAGGTAAATATTGCTCTATCACTTTTCTATCTATCCTGTGTACTACAAATAGAAATAGAAATATTAATAAGACAGGTATGTTATTCTAGCTGATACATGTGTACATTCAGTCTTTAATATTCAATGGTGAGGCTTCTAGTTTGGGGGCAGGACAAGCAGAGCCAGGTAGGGGAAGCTCCTTGGCGGAAGCACAGAAATAACCAGAGAAGGAGCTTTCCTGGAGCAGTTCCAGAGTTTTGGATTTGATATTAGGTGGGGGACACCAGTTTCCCACCCCCACTGGTGGAGAAATCTGACTGTGGCAATTTCTGAATCGATCTGGATGCTGCCTGCAGACCCCTTGGCCTGGACTGAGATCAGAGGACAGGGCCACACCCAGGCTGATACAGTGATACAGCTAAAAACCACAGAGTGGCATGTGGAAAAAGAGGTGTGAGGGAGTTTTCATTTTTCACTTTTCTTTCATCCT
>NW_006408593.1:1583527-1584639 GCF_000296735.1 Chrysochloris asiatica | reverse complement strand
CAAGGGCACAACTATTTTGAGAATTACACTGTGCATAAGCAGATACCTAACTGACCTTCAGAGATAAAAATAGTGGACAGTCTTTCCTCCATTCATTTCTCAAAATTTATCTGTGTACCTCCATGAAGGTGACCAGAGGAGGGACCTGAGCAAGTGAAAAATAAATGAGATAGAAAACAGAAAAACTAGAGAAAGAATCAACAGGACAAAAAGCTGGTTCTTTGAAAGTGTTAATAAAATTGACAAACCATTGGCAAACCTAACCAAATAAAAGAGTGAGAAGACACAAATAACATTCATTAGAAATCACATGATGTCACAACGGAACCAAAGGAAATATAAAGGATAATAAAAGAATACTATGAAGAGTTGTACTCCAACCAATTTGAAAACTTAGAAGAGATGGATACATTTTTAGAAAAACACGAACTACCTAATCTCACACAGAGTGAAGCAGGAAACTTGAACAGACCCATAACAAAAGAAGAAATTGATCAGGTCATCATAAACCTCCCAACCAAAAGAAGTCCAGATCTAGATGGCTTCACTGGAGAGTTCTACCAAACATTCAGGGAAGAGCTGTCACCAATTCTACTCAAATTATTCTAGAAGATAGAGGAGGATGGAAAACTTCCTAATACCTTTTATGAAGCAAGCATAACCCTCATGCCAAAACCAGGGAAGGACATCACTAAGAAAGAAAATTATAGATCAATATCCCTCATGAACATAGACGTAAAAATTCTCAACACAATCCTAGCCAACAGAATCCAGCAGCACATCAAAAAAATAATACATCATGACCAACTGGGTTTCATAAAAGGGACGCAAGATTGGTTCAACATTAGAAAAACAATCAATGTAATCCACCATATAAATAAGAAAAAGGAAAAGAACCACATGATCCTATCAATTGATGCAGAAAAGGCATTTGACAAAATCCAACATCCATTCCTGATAAAAACATTCAACAAAGTAGGGATTGAAGGGAAATTCCTCAACGTAATTAAGACGTATATACAAAACTAACAGCCTACATCACTCTCAATGGAGAGAAACTGAAAGCCTTCCTTCTGCAAACAGGAACCAGACAAGGATGCCCTTTGTCACTA
>NW_006408593.1:1580958-1582221 GCF_000296735.1 Chrysochloris asiatica | reverse complement strand
ACAACAGAAGGAAACACTGCCCAATCCTGGACTAACCTCACTACCTTGTCACACTTGAGTCCATTGCCAAGTGCCCAAAGGTGCTCTTTCCTTCCTGTGGTTATCTCTTCCCATGATCAGTTGCTCTGAAGAGATTGGTCCAAGTGAACCCCCTGGATTTGTGGGGGCTTAGTAGAATTACTTAAAAATCCAGAAATAGTGTTGGTGTTTTTTTGGTTTTGTTTTTTGACAGTCCTATTGGCTGCATTTAGAATGTATGAAAGAAAGACCTTGAAAACTGAATCCCTGTATGAGTCTTGGTGTGGCACTGTGGGTTAATGCACAGGACGGTGAAGTTGTTTGAAAGGCAGGATCAGTGGTTCAAGCTCACCAGTTACTCCTCAGTAACCCTATACAGTATCACTATGAGTCACAACCAACTGGACAACACTTAACAATAAGGTGTCTTATCAGCAAAAGTTAGTCCTAGCAGATTCCTCTATGGATTCTGGGGTACTGTATTACCATTGAAAGATTGAATTTATATGTGAGATTTCCCAATGGTAAACAAAACACATGGATTAATTGACTAGAAG
The DNA here is from genome assembly GCF_000296735.1 of Chrysochloris asiatica. Lineage (NCBI taxonomy): Eukaryota > Metazoa > Chordata > Mammalia > Afrosoricida > Chrysochloridae > Chrysochloris > Chrysochloris asiatica. Next base: position 1,581,646 of record NW_006408593.1, on the reverse strand, counting down.
GTATTATCTTTAGATACCTCTGTATGTTTTAAGTCTTTTATCACATTTACTTTCATTATGTTTCTCTAGTTTTATGGTACAACAGGAAAGGTTACTACAGTCTTTTCTTGTTAACATTTTGTGGTAACATTTTGTTTGCCCCATTCTAAAGCTTTTTTTGAAGGATAAAGATAAATTGTTATAACTATTAATATGTTGGACTAAGTAAACTGCTTCTTGGAAACTCTATACAGGGTAGCCCTAAGTCAGAACCAACTAGATGACACTTAAAAAGAACAACATGCCATTTGACATCAATTCTGAGGCATAATTTCCAAAGTTGTTTAATCTACAGATTGTTTTGAAATGTTTCAATCTGCATACCCCTTACAATGATGATGATGATGTCTCCTTGACTTAACTGCCTGAATTTTACCACTTCTTATCAAAGCTTCATATCTTCAAGACAGGGTCACTAACATATTTGTTGAATTAATTTAAGTGCAAGTGATGATGTTTCCTTTCTGCTTACTTATTTGTAGAAGTTCAATAAAACCAAGAACACGATTCCACATGTTTTCATTTTGTCCACAGATTCCTGGAACAAGATATATTTTGGGTTCACTTAATTCCCATCAAAGGAAGTTCTAATATCTTTAGACTCCAAAAAAATATATATGTATATATTTTTTCTTTTAAAAAAATTTTT
>NW_006408593.1:1569083-1580418 GCF_000296735.1 Chrysochloris asiatica | reverse complement strand
AAAAATTTCCATTATCTTTTCATTCAGTTTCTCTATGAACTTTGTGTGTCTGGGTTGGAGAAGCTGATATTTACCAACACTGTGTCAGGGATTACATCACTGGACCTGCCTTTCATAAGGTTCTAGTTAGGGAGAGAAACAAATAGAGAATTATCCATGGCACAATCTAGGAAGGTGTTTGGTAGAGGCACATTACTAATGATAAGTGTAAAATAACATGACCATACGATCTTTTATAAAATGCAAAGTGAGCAGTTCAAACTTACCAGATGCTCCTTGGAAACCCTATACAGGGTCGCAATCTACTTGACAGCACTTAACATCAACAGTCTTATTGTTTTCCTTTGTAGGTCAATTTTTATTTGCCCTGAGCTGCTCTCAGGATTCTTTCCTTGCCTTTGGAAAGTTTGATTATGATTTATCTTTGTTATTTTCTTTTGGATATATCCTATTTAAAGTTTCTTTCAGCTTCTCATCTTCTATCATGCTAGAGAAGTTTTCTTCCAACAAGCTGTTGACAATTTCCTCTGTGCTTTTTATTGTCTTTCTGTCTGGAATTCTGATCACTTGTACGTTGTTCCTCTTCATGTGGTTTCACATAACTCTTTGGCTTTTGTCAGATTTTTCACTGTGTCTTCTGATTTTTATTTTAGCATACTAGTATTGAAAGATTTTTATTCAAGCTCAACAATTGGGCTTCCATTGCTTCAAATCTACTCCTTTTCCCTTTCAACGTATTGTTCATTTCTGAAATATTAATCTTCTGGGTTTCTAATTGCAGGTTTTGTGGTATTTAAAATTTTGCATTTGTCTATATGTTGACCCTAGGACCATCAAAGGAAAAGAGCACAAGTAGAATGTGGGATGCTATCCAGAGAAGCAGCAACACCAGAAATGGAGGCAGAGATAAGGACATGGAAAGAGAGTAGCTGAGGACTCTAGACTCATGGAAACAGAGGGACTGGGTGCTGGTGGCCAGGAGGCAGGTTTGTAGAATGTGCCCTTTAGTTGTTTAAATTCTTATATATTCCTAAGTGTTTTTGTGCACATTTCCCCTGACCCTCCCCCTAAAACTGAGGGAATGGTAGTAAATACTGTTGAATGATGATGCACGGAGCAGATTGTAATCATTGCAATGAAACAAGGGTGTAAAGCCAATGCTCTCCCATTTAAACTATCACTCAGTTCACAATAAAAACATTAAAAAAAGAAGAAGAAGAAGAATACTGAAATAGGGTTCAGCTGAAAGACCCTTTAAGGGATTCAGAAATTATTTCTGGGAAATTTCAGTTATTATATAGAACCTTACCCTAAGACCATAGCTATTTTTTGTTATTGTTGAATAGAATAATTGAAAGTCATTTTTTATTGTATGCTTCTTGTATTTCTTACAAGCATACAAAGTAAAAATACAGTAAGATTGCCTTTCTTTTAAACTACTCATTTTTCTTCCATTAAGTGATTTTTTTGCCTTGAGAACATTGTGCAATAATGTGCTTATTCTAAATTGAATGCTTTATTAAAACAAAATTTAATAACTTAAAAAAAATTACATTTGTCTGCTTGTTCTTGTGGTGTTTTCCTTGAATTATAGTTTTTTTCTAAGTTCTCCTGCTCTCCTCAATATTTTTGCCAATCCTTAGAAGGTACCTAAATGTCATTCTTTTGAATTCTTTTTCAGTTAGTTCCATTAACTTTCCCTACTCAGAAATATTTTTTGGCTCTGCATTTTGGTCAGTTGTTTGACCATTCTCTCTTGTTCTTTAAGTGAGCTAAACTTGTTGTCTCTGAGGCATTGTGGTATTGTCATATTATTTTAGGTTGATGTGTTCTTAGGCTCTCTTCAAGTTTCTCTTGTAAGTGTAGTTAGACAATAGAAATGTATGCACTGTTATTACTCACAATTCATGCACCTGAGTTTAGGGCAGGTTTGAGAGGTGTTGGCTATTGACTATTGTTGATCAAGCATTATAGGACGTGGTTTTGAAATGTTTCTTGCTTTGTGGGAGCTGCAGAGGCTACAGTTGTGGCTGGGCCTAATAGATGCAGTGGTTTCCTCCTGTCAGGTGAGAAAGAGAAAAACTGTATGCCATACAAAAGAAAACAAAATAAAATAAACAAATAAGGAACCAACAATGAAAAGATAAAATAATAAAGAGAAAAAAGAAATAAAATCAGGCAGCCCCCATAAAAAATGAATATAATGAGTCTTGGTGTGGCACTGTGGGCTAAGGCACCAGACTGAAAAGGCATTTGAACTGCAAGGTCAGTCGTTCAAACTCACCAGCTGCTCCTCGGAATCCCTATACAGGGTTTCTATGGGTCGGAATCAACTTGATGGCACTTAACAACAACAGGAAAGACAAAAGTGGGACAGGGAAATTGAGCTATAGAAGAGAAAAATATGATAGAAAAGAAATCATAAAAAAAAATCCACTTAATAATAACTAAAAAGAGAAAAGAGGAACAGGAAAACGGAGCTATTAAAAGAAAATAAGAGAGGAAATGAAAGGAAGAAATTAAAAAAAAACACACTCAGAAAAACTAGCAAGAGAGGTGAGGAGAAGATAAAGTAGGTAGAGAGTACTAAAGAAAGATCAAAAGGAGAAAAAAGAATAGGGAAAATGAGAAACAGAAGAGAAGAGGTAAAAAACAAAAGCAGAGATAGGATAAAATTCAAGGGAATAGAAAGAGAAGAGGGAGCAGAAAGAATAGACAAACAAAAATAATAAAACAACAAAAGAAAAAAATCAATACAAAAAACCTCTGGGGGCCTCCTGCAAGCCAAGGAACTCAGAAGTGTTTGTAGGAGGGTTGTGACAGTGGAGTTCCTGACCCCAGATGGCATTTCTTATGGCCTTGGTGTTATCTGTGCTCAGGGCAATCAATCTGAAGTGGTTCTCACAGCAGCTTGATAGAGCTACTTTCAGTGTCTATTAGGACTATAAAGCAGCTGACAGCAGGCTGACTGGTTAAATGCTGCTCTTGTAACTCTGTGGGTTCTGTAGGTCCTAATGTGAGCCTGCCTGGATCCAGTCACCAAAACAGTACACCATATCGGGACAGCCAGCCTCCATTTCAAGATAAGTTGCTTCCCAACCATGTGGCTCCAAACACTGAGAGTGCAGGATCTGTACTAGGGCTAGATGATGGTGGGAGCTGGCCACATCTCTGGTCACCATGGGAGCATGGGGAGAAAGTAGGAATCACTCCATTTCAGTCACTTGTGTCACTCTGTTCTCCCAGACCAACTTCTGTTGCCAAAGCTGATCCCAAAGGTTCAAGATGGTCATGATGCAGCTGGCTGGCCAGCCATTCACTGGTCTGTCTCCCTCATTCATCATTCCTGCTCAGCTTCTCCTCCCTGCAAGCACTCAATCCACTTCTCTAGTTCAGGGTTCTGGAATTTTCATCTGTGTTTATTTTATTTGGTCTTTCGTATATTTGTTGTAGAGGATCCGTGTAGCCTAGTCCACCATCTTCCTTGAAGTCTTTTTTCCTTGAACTTTTTAATGTCTCTTTGTACTTCTGAAAAGTCAGTCATTGGAAAATCAGCAAACTACTCTGACACAACGGGGTTTCCTGATTCAGAAAGGATTCCACCGCAACCAGTCTTTTGGGTAGAAACTATATCTAACATCATTTGTGATTTTAGTAACTATTTACCTATATTTTTAGATCATTGTGGGCTTCTAGCAGCAAGGTAAGGTGTTCAAATCTCCCAGCTGCTTCACGGAAGAAATATAAGGTTGTCTGCTTCCCTAAATACTTAGTCTAAGAAACCCTATGGGGCATTTATACTCTGTATTACAGGATCACTAAGAGTTGGGATTAACCAGATGGCAACGGGTTTATATCTATGCTTTCATTGTTAAAATTTTATGAGGTTTGGGACTTGAAAAAGTACAACCTAAATTTCTGACTAATGAAAAACATGGCACCGATAGACCATAAGTAACATAGAAGTATGTAGTTTTAAAGCTTCAGATTCCAAATTAAGCAACACATATTTTTGGGTAAACACGGTACTACTGTAAAGTGAAATATTGACATGATTAATTATCCTAGAAGTCGATATTTCTTTGTGTCATTTATGTTTAGTCAACTAGTCATTATTTTTCTTGAACATTGATGAATTCTATTATTATTTTTTTAAAAATTTATTAAGATTGACATTAAAATTAAAATTTTAGATTAAACTATATTACATATCTCAAATTTCTAATTAAAATTTGTGAAAGATATAATAATAAACAAACTCTTTGCATGTGGAATATTATATTAAATTAATATCGTTAAGAGTTTAAATTCTTGACTGAATCCTGGCTTTAGTCCTTCCTCCTGCATATACTTTGTGAACTTGAGTAAATTACAAAAATCTCTCTCATACTTAGTTTATATTCTGTTATTATTAAGTGCTGTCAAGTTGGTTATGACTCTTAAAGACCCTTTATCGGGTTTCTGAGAAGAAGCCGAGGGGTTTAAACTGGCAACTTTATGGTTCGCAGTTCAGTGCTGACCCTATAGTGCCACAACAGCATACTTAATTTACTCATTTATACATTGCTGTTGTTGTTATGTGCTGTGGAGTCAGTTCCAACTCATAGTGCCCCTGCACAGGGTTTCCAAGGCAGTAAATCTTTATGGGAACAGAACGCCTCATCTTTCTCCCGTGGAATGGCTGGTAGTTTCCAACTGCTGACTTTGAGGTTAGCAGCCTGATTCGTAACCACTATGCTACCAGAGCTCCTGACATTTTTACATTAGATATATCTATAATAGGAATCAGAATCCTGGTGTGGTGCTGTAGGATAAGCATTTGACTGCTACTCACAAGCACAGTGGTTCAAACCCATCAGCCTCTCCTCAGAAACCTTATACAAGTTTGCTATGAGTGAGCACCAACTCCATAATACTTAACAACAACAACATAATAGTCATTAGATGAGCTGGTATCTATCATATGGGATCTGTTTGAGGATTATATGAAACAATTTTTTCATCAAGTCTGTTATATATATATTCAAAATCACAAACTATTATATTGATCTCTATCACAAATCATGAAAATCTCAAAAAGGTAGTCTATTTCTTTACAACCCTTGTTTACTATTTTATATCCAGTGCTGTTTACATATATGCTAAAAGATCTTATATGCGTGTGACACTTTAAGTCAAACCTATCTTTAAGCTAAATTGAATTATTTCCTTAATTCAAAATATTTGTTGGACATATATTTTTGGTTTGGGTTTGTTGGTACCATTAGACAAAAATAGTTCCCAGTATCTGATGTTATAGTGGTTTGCTGGTGTCCTCTTGAGAAATATAGTGCAGGAAGAGACAAAATGACAACGGCATCCTTTTGGACATGAAGGCTCGGTTCTAACTGTGGTTTATTTGGAGAGGTATTTTCATAGGGCTTCACATCTCTGCTATATATCACTCTAAAAATAAGTTGAAATTTAGACAACTAATCAGTTACTCTGGCAAAGGAAAGGATTAGACCTCAATCTCACGAAGATCAAGTAGCTAAATTCCAATTTTCTTCAGTGGTTTCTTTTTTGATGTGTGCTTGCAGCAAGGCCACCTTGAGACATAATCTCTTGGAGTTCATCAACTAAGAAGGTTAGACCAGGTCGGTGATTGACTTGAGAGCCATAAGGAAATGTCTAGGATTTGTGAAAAATGTTCAGGATACATTATTGGTTGGCATTTTATTTCACTGAGTTTGAGAGACAAAGATGGTATCAGAGACAGTGGATGGATTGAATTTATTTTATTTTTTTGGAAATATCATGTGTTCAGGAATTTAACAAGACTGACCTTCATTACAGAAAGATCTATGTGCCCTTAAAATTTACCTCGTGACTTGTCTATAAGAAGTGGCATTGCTATATAAGTTAATTCCCCAGTTTGACTTTTGTACATATCTTGGGCCACAGCATTTTCATAGTGGGGGTGGTTGGTAAAAACCTTTATGTGAAAGTTCCCTTATTTATTAGAGTCTCAATTTATTTAATTATAATTAAGGATTTCTGATGTGGCACTGTAAGATATGTACTGGACTGCTAACCACAAGGTCAGCAATTCAAACCCACCAACTGCTCCTCAGAAACTCTATGTAGTGTGGTTATGTGTCAGAACCAACTCCTTGGCACTTAACAATGAATTTAAACTCTTATACATGGGAATATAAAAATTTCAAGATATATAACATATGAAAGCCATACCCATCTTATGCACAAACTTCAAAGTTTTAAATATTGTAAATTCCTTAAAAGTTTTAGTATTAAAAGTCAAGATATTACAGTTTTTTATTTCTTCATTAAGTATATATTTATGGATACAACTTAAATATACTTCTATCAAAATGATTCTGATTCATAGGAACGTATAGATCTTATAGACTAGAGTGCTACCACCACAAGTTGCTTGTAAGGCTGTAAGTCTTTATGGAAGCAGGCTGGCCATCAGCTGATAGGTTCAAAGCTCTAGTCTTTTCAGTTAGCAGTTGAACACTTAAACCATTGTACATTTCGATCAAGTACTATTTGGGGTAAACATTTTAATACAAATATAGTTTCATTCTGACAATTAGTTACCATGGTCATAGTTAATGCATACACATGAAATTTCCTGAGTATGATACACACAATTATCAATAGCACAAGAATTAATATTCACTCTGCCAGTTGATGTTTGAGCAATATTTTAATTACTACCAAAATCTATTGGTTTTAGTGGTTAACAAATGACCTTGAGAATGAAACTGAGACAGACTAAATCTATCTTGTAATTTCACTTTGGAGAGGTTACCGGGAGAGAACAATCCCTAGAGAAGAAAACCATGTTGTTTAAAGTAAACGGTCCACAAAAAGAGGAAGACACTCAATGAGATGGATTGATTTGATACTGGCTGCAACAGAGGGCTTAAACATAGCAATGCTCTTGATAATGATGTAGGACTTAGCACTTTTTCTTACTGTTGTACCTGGGTTCTCTAAGAACTCCACGGCATCCACAGAAAAACATACCGATAGGAAACTTACAGAAAAGTACTTAGATAAACTGCTCTATTAAAATTTAACATTTTATAGAATCATGTCTTTCAGACAGAAACTGCCTTAGTTAGATGATATATACTATTATTTTCAAGCATTTAGTTAAATTAGGATATCCTTTGTAAGGAACATGCAAATGTTCTGATGAGGCTTCCAGAGTTTCTGCATAGAATACTTTATATGGCATACATAATGAGTCTTAATTTCAATGAGAATATTAACATGTATTGCATACTAAATTAGTTAAAAAGGGAGGGGAATAATTCAATAATGTATGACCCAGGAGACAGCAAAGAGAAAATTCTAGTTTAAATTTTAATTTCACCATATATAGGTCAAAAACTATTGCTACAAATTCATAGAAAACGTTATTGAACAAATTATATCAAAATGTGAAGCTATTTTTGCTGGACATATCCTATATCTAGGTCTCTACACTTCTGAAGGCAATGTTTCCACTATTCTATTTACACCATGACAAAAGATCAATTTTGCCATGTTCCAGGGATTTAAATGGTTTTCCTTTAAAATATTAGTTGAGTTTTGTGACCAAAAAGACTTCCAAAGGAACAAGACCAGGGCTGTAGGGTGAGTGGGGTAAGTTTCCCAAAGAAATACTTGTAGGACAGCCTTTGCTGCCCTCCAAGAATGAGTAAATATATTGTAATGATGCTAAAAATAAAAAATCATACCACAACTTTTCTGACCTTCTCAACAATTGTCACTTTTACTTAAAACTTTTTCGTATGATTAAGCCTCTGTGACTGTCCTAGAAAATCTATTATGATTATACCTTTAGATTTCCAAAAAACAATTGTCACAACCTTCTGAGCTTACCTACTTCCATGAATTTAACTGACATATTAGATCCCCTTGTTATTCTTAGGTGCCATCGAGTCATTACTGACTCATAGCAAGCCTGTGCATAACAGAATGAGTCATTGCCAGGTCCTTGGCCAACCTCAAAATCATTGCTATGCCTGAACCCATCATCATCACCACTGTGCCAATCCATCTCATGGGGGGCCTTTCTCTTTTTCTGTGACACTCCACTTTACCAAACATGATATCCTTCTCCAGTGACTGGTCCTTCCTGATAATATGTTCAAAGTTTGAGAAACAATGTTTGGCCATTCTGGAATCCAAGGAGCACTCAGTCTGTACTTCTTCCAACACAGATCTATTTGTTCTTTTGGCAGCCCATGGTACTTTCAATATTCTCCTCCAACACCATAACTCAAATGCATCAATTCTTACATGGTCTTTCTCATTCACTGTTCAACTTTCACACGCATATGAAGTTACTGAAAATACCATGGATTGGGTCACTCACACTTTTGTCCTCAAACTGACATCTTGGCTCTTCAACACTTTAAAGAAGTCTTGTGCATCATATTTGGTAATGTAATACATTGTTTAGTTTCTGTACTGCTGCTTCCATGAGTGTTGATGGTTGATCCAAGCAAAATGATGTTTTTGACAACTTCAATCTTTTCTCTATTTATATTGTTTATGGGTCCAGTGGTGAGGATTTTTGTTTTGTTTTCTTTGACATGCAACCCATACTGAAGGCTGTGGTCTTTGATTTTCATCAGCATTTTAAGTCCTCTTTCAGCAAGCAAGGTTGCATTATCTGCATATCATAGGTTGTTAATGAGTCTTCCTTTAATTCTGATGCTACATTTTTCATCAAAAACAATTTTCAGAGTCTCTTCTGACCTCCATTTTGATCTTTTCCTTCTTTCTTATCTTCTTAATGACCTTTTGCTTTCTTCCTGCATGATGTTCTTGGGGCATCCCACAACTCTTCTAGCCTTTAGTCGTAAGTTTCTAATTAATCAAATCTGCTCTTGAGATGATCTCTAAATCCATGTGTGATATGTTCAAGGTAATATTTTGGCTCTTGTGGATTTGTTTTAATTTTCTTCAGCTTCAGCTTGAACTTACCTATGAGCAATTGACAGTCTTGCACAGTCGGCCCCTGGCCTTATTTTAGCTGATGACATGGAGCTCTCCACCGTCTCTTTCCACAGAAGTAGTCAATTTGATTTCTGTGTATTCTATCTGTTGATGTCCATGTGTATAGTCATCTTTTATGTTGTTTTTGAAAGGTATTATGTAGCACTGTCGAAGTCATGGGTCTTGCAAAATTATATTATGCTGCCTAAAGCATCATTTCTATCACCAAGGTCATACTTTCCAACTATTGATCCTTCCTCTTACTTCCAACATTTACGTTCCAATCACCAGCAATTAACAATAAATCTTGATTGCATGTTTTATCAGTTTCAGACTGAAGAAGTTGGTAGAATTATTCAATTTCATCATCACTTATTTTAGTGGCTGGTGCATAAATTTAAATAATAGTTGTATTAACTGGTCTTCCTTGTAGGCATATGGATATTATCATATGACATACAGCATTGTACTTCAAGAGAGACCTTGAAATGATCTTCTTGATAATGAATGCAATGTCATTCCTCTTCAATTTGTCATTACTGAAATAGTAAACCATGCGATTATTAGATTGAAAACCATGAATACCAGTGCATGTTGGCTCACTGATGCTTCAGGATTTTGATGTTTACATGTTCCATTTCATTTGAACAATTTCCGATTTTCCTAGATTCATCCTTTGTACATCCATATTACAATTATTAATGGATGTTTACAGCTGTTTCTCTTCATTTTGTGTTGTGCCCCATCAGCAAATCATGATCTCGAAAGCTTTACTCCATTCGAACATCATGGTTAATCTACATTAAGTAGGAAGCTCTTTGCCAATTGCCTTTTGGGTGTCTTCTAACATGAGGAAGCCATTTTCTGGCATTATATCTGACAATAGACTGGGACTTTTCATCATGTTTCAATATTCTAGTGCTATCTAACAGTGTTCCAGTGCTACTTACAAGGTTTTCAGTGACTAAATATTTGGAAGTAGTCAATCTCTCCTTCTTCTTAGTCTGTCTGGCATCTCATCTGTAACCTTTCCACCATGGGTTACCCTGCTAGCGTTTAAAATACTGGTGGCATGACTTCCAGAATCACAGCAACACACAAACTACCACAGTATGGCAAACTGGCAGATGAGTGGTTGATACATATGTATCCGTATACATATATATGTGGGTATGTATTGTGTATTTTGAAGTGTTGATGTGGCACTGCAGGATAACGCACTAGAGCACAGGTCTGTTTGAACTGCAAGGTCAGCAATTCAAATTCACCAGCCGCTCCTCAGAAACCTTATACAGGGTCACCTGAATTGGAAGCAACTCAGCGGCACTTAACAACAACAAACAATAATTGTGCATATTGAAGGAGCCCTGGTATCACAATGGTTAAGGGCACAGCTGCTATACAAAATTTAGCATTTTGACCCCACCATCCACTCACAGAAGAAATTATCTGGTAGTCTGTTCCTATAAAGATTATTGATGTTATTGAAAGTACTTTGGACTGCAAGAACAAACAAATCTGTCTTGTAAGTCCGGGCAAAATACTCCTCAGAATCTAGGATGGGAAGGCTTCATCTCATATACTTTGGACATGTTATCAGGAGGTACCATCCCAGTAAAATTATATCATGCTTGGTAAAGTGGAGGATCAGGGAAGACTAGCAGGTCCCCCAATGAGATAGATTGACACAGTGACAGTAAAAATAGACTCAAATATAGTAATTGTGAGGATGGTGCAGGGCCTAGCAATGTTTTGTTATGCTGTGCATAGAATTGCTGCGAGTCATGGACAACTTGATGGAACCTAACAACATCAATAATCTTTACAGGAACAGATCACCAGATAAGTTCTCCTGTGGAGTGGATTGCTGTTGTTTTTGTTTCATGCCATCGAGTAAGTTCTGACTCATAACGACCCTGAGTAGGGTTTTTGAGGAGTAGCTTGTGTGTGTGAACCACTGACCTTGTTGTTCAGTTCCTTCAAGTTGCATAAAACATGTGAGATGAAGTCTTGCCATTCTAGATTCTGAGGAGTATTCTGACTGTACTTTCAAGACAGATTTGTTTGTTCTTCTGGCAGTCCAAGGTACTTTCAATATTTTTCACCAACACTATAATTCAAATTCATTAATTCTTCTTCTGTCTACATGTTTCATTGTCCAATTTTCACATGCATGTGAAGTGATTGAAAATACCTTGACTTGGATCAGGTTCACCTTGGTCCTCAAAGTGACATCTTTTCTCTTTGCAGCAGATTTCCCAATGCAATATGTCATTTGATTTCTTGACTGCTACTTCCACAAGCATTGATTGTT
>NW_006408593.1:1564498-1567817 GCF_000296735.1 Chrysochloris asiatica | reverse complement strand
CCATAGAAACCCATAGGGTTTCCAAAGAGCAGCTGTTGAACTTGAACCTCTGAACTTGCGGTTCAAATCGACTTTGTAGTCTAGCGTGTTAGACTAGACAGCATCACACCCAGCAAGACTCCTGTAAATCCTTAGTGGAGCAGAAAGCATCATCTTTCTCTCACGGAAATGCTGGTAGCAGTTTCAAACTGGTGACTGTGAGATTAGCAGCCAGATTCATAACCACTATGTTACCAGAGTTCCTTCTTGTACTTTGTTGTTGTTGTTAAGTGCCGTCAAATCGGTACCAACTCGTAGTGACCTTATGCACAGCAAAATGAAACACTGTCCGATCCTGGGCCAACCTCACTATTGTTGCCACGCTTGAGCCCATTGATGCTGCCACTTTGCCAATCTATCTCGCTGGGGGTCTTCCTCTTTTTTCTGACCCTCCACCCTACCAAACATGATATACTTCTCCAGCAACTGGTCCCTCCTGAGAACATGTCTGAAGTATGAGAGACGAAGTTTAGCCATCCTGGCCTCCAAGGAGCACTCTGGCTGTACTTCTTACAACACAGATCTGTTGGTTTTTTGGCAGCCCATGGAACTTTCAATATTGTCTTCCAACACCATAACTCAACTGTGTCAGTTCTTCTATGGTTTTCCTTATTTACTGTAGCTGCCTTCTAAACATATTGGTATAGACTGATGAGTGCCTTCAGCAATGCATTAACTTGTTGAAACATTTCTATTGATATTTTGTCAATTCCTGAAACTTTTTTTTTTTTTTTTTGCTACTTCCTTTAGTGTAGCTTGGACTTGTTCCTTCAGTACCATCAGTGTTTGATCATAGATTGTCTCCTAAAATGGTGAGATGCTGACCATTCCTATAGGGACTCAGTATCCTCCTCTCATCTTCTTCAAAGTCTTCATGTATCATTCTGTATTTTGCCCATGGAATCCTTCAATACTGTAAGGCAAAGCTTGAAATTCTGTTTCAGTCTTTCAACTTGAGAAATGCTGAGCATATTCTTTCCTTTTTGTTTTCCAACTCCAATCCTTTGTACATTTCATGTAATATTTTTGCTTTCTCTTCTTGAGCTGCCTTTGAAATTTTCTGTTCAGCTCCTTTACTTCATCATTTCTTCAATTTCCTTTAGCTGTCTTGGTTTTCTTAGGAGCAAATTTCAGAACCTCTTCTGCCATTCTCTTTAGTCTTTTCTTTCTTTTTAATGATGTTTTGCTTTCTTCATATATGCTATTCTAGCTGTCATCCCGCAGTTAGTTTGGTCTTCAGTCATTTGTGCCAAATGTATCAAATTTGTTCTTGAGATGGTCTCTAAATTCAGGTGGGAAATACTGAAGGTGGAGTCCTGGTGTGGCACTGAAGGATAAATGCATGACCCAAAGGTCAGTTTGAACCACAGATATTGAACTTCTCCATAGAGTCTTCCATAGATAAAGTCTATCTGATTTCTGTATATTCCATCTGGTGATGTCTATGTATAAGTTGTTGTTATTGTGTTTAGGTGTCATCAAGTCAGTACTGATTCACAGTAACCCAACACACAACATAATGAAACACTGCCCGATCCTGGGCCACCCTCATAATTGTTGCTATGTTTGTGCCCATTGATGATGCCACTGTGCCAATCCATTGCATTGGGGGTCTTCCTATTTTTCTCTCACCCTTCACTTTACCAAACATGATATCCTTTGCAGTGACTGGTCCCTCCTGACAATATATGTGAAGTCTGAAAGACAAAGTCTGGCCATCCAGACTTCCAAAGATGTTGATCAAGGGGTATCTGTGATAATGGGTTAAGTGAAAAAGAGGTAATTAGTGATGTATGCTCAACCGTGGAACAACAGGACTCTGTGATACAGGGATTGAGACATGGCTTGAATAATTAAAAGAGGGGAAATAATGTTAAGATGCTTGGCTGTCTTATGAATATTAGTTTCCCTTGCCTACTATTATAAAATAGACACTTGATGGGGAAAGAAAGGAAAAGCCAGAAACATCACTATAGAAAGCTTATAAGTCCATCTTCAGCCTATAACAGACTGGAATACCTAAAATGGAGCTAGAATTTGCCCAATGAAAGTGGCTTCCTCAGGAGGCTTTTTCGCTGCATAAGACCATAGGTGGAATCCTGATCCCCATCCTGATTTCCCATCTTATGAGATGGGAAATTTCCACTTGAAAAGACAAGCATACTTGCCTGGAGCAGCTAGAGGAACAGAAGATACTTCTTGAAAGAAAGACCATCAGGGAAAATAAAAAACAATAATGGCAGTCTGATTGACTACAACAAGAACAAATAAGTTGTTCGCTGGGGAACTATCAAAGCAAGCAATCAAATCCCCTCAGGGCAAACCCCCTTCCAAGACTGAAACTCAAAGGGAACACACGAGCAGGCATGTGGGCTTGCTGATGACCACATTGGTCTACTGATAAGGGGAGGTAGGAGAAAAACAGCAATGAAGTTGTGGGCTAAGTCTGACCATGTTCAATAGACTCTTGTCAACCTAGGTTGGGACATGGTTGGCCAGCAGTATCACTAGACCTAGGGACTACTGGGCCCAGGAACAGGGACATGGCCACAGAGGACTAGAGTTAAGAGTGATGCGTCTGGCTGATATGGAGTGAGAGGAGATGCACAAGAACACCAATACTTGCATATAGGACCCATTTGACCTTACTTCAATGGCTGGATGAACAGAACTTGACTAAAGGAAGAAAGAAGAGGAAAAAAAGGATAATCCACCACAATTTGATGAATTTGCCTATACTTATGGATGTAGTAGCTTAAAACAGGGAATGAATCTTTACTGCAAGGATCATTCCCACCCCTCTGTACACAGAGTTGACCAGGATGGGCAACTTAGACATCAGCTACCCAAGATGGTGGGGGCTACAAAGGCACAAAGTGACTGGTTTACAAGTTTTCAAGAGGGAGCTTAGTTTCAGAGGGTGCAGGGGAAGGTAGACTTTCCATTGAGTGGTTTCAAAACTGTCTAGATGGGGTTGGAGAAAGGAGACGGGGATAAGACTCTTGTGGTTAAATAGTGAATAATTGCTATCAGGACTGATTGTGAATATTGCAAATGTAAAGGTAGGAGTTTTGTAACAAAAGAGGGGAGTGGCTGATCTTGCAGTCCAGGAGTGGAGGATTCTGTCCAGAGAAGCAGTGATGCCAGAGATGGAGGCAGACACGATGACATGGAGAGATGGAGCGGCTGGAGACTCTAGACTCAAGGACGGAGAGGGGCTGTGTGCTGGCAGCTTGAGGGGCAGTCTTGCAGGATATGCCCTTTGGTTGTTTGAGTGGTT
>NW_006408593.1:1562151-1563988 GCF_000296735.1 Chrysochloris asiatica | reverse complement strand
TAGTATTTCAAGTTAGATCTTGAAATGTTCTTTTTTATTATGAAGGTGATGCCATTCCTCTTCAATTTGTCACTCCTGACGTAATAAACCATAAGATTGTTAGATTCAAAATGGCCAATAATAGTCCATTTCAGTGCACTAATACCTAGGATATTATCTTTATGTGTCCGAACTCATTTTTTATTACTTCCATTTATCATAGATTTATTCTTTAAACATTCCACATTCTGGTTATTAATGGAGCAGAAAATCTCATTTTTCTTGGGTAGAACAGCTGTGGATTCAAACCGTTGTCCAGGCTGTTAACAGCCCAATGTGTAACCTACTATGCCACCAGGCTTCAATCTCTGTAGATATGTTGGAAAAGTTATTATTGATATTTTATTTCTTTTGCAAATGAAGTATTTGCGATTTTCAGTCAAATGACTTGTTTTCTCTTGGTAATTTTGTGGCATTTTATTTGAAGTTCTAATTTTAGTTTTGTTCTTTAATATTCCTTTTTAGTTAGGGCTACTCATAAGAAAATTCATTCATGATGCTGATGTTTCATATTATTACTATTGAAGTGTAAAATATTATATCATGGTGTTCTTAGTGCAAAGCTATCTGATATTGTAATTTATTCTCATCAGTTTTATCTTTATAAGCAACATCATTATAACACATTTTTTTTATTGTTTTACAGCAATGGTGAAGCAATTATTTTACAGTCCATGACATCACATCTGTTTTTTAACAATTGTTTTTCTTAACAAAGTTAATTCTGTTTCAATTGATCTTTTATTTCATAAGTCCCAGAACTTTCAAAGGTGTTTATGAAAGCTGAGAAATATTTCATTTCTTATGGTTATCCAATCATTTTTCTTAAATCCTGCAAGATTTCCCTAGAAAACTCTTAAAATGTAAAACCCTAACCTTCTGTGGCATATTTCTGTGCCTGCAGGTAAATTTTCTGCAGCTCATCTCTCCCAGCCTGTCTTGCTAAATCATAATCCTGGTTTCTCTAATCAATTACAGATCTAATCAGAGATTTGTCATGCCATTTCAATTGAAAATGGCTCTTCAGGTGTTCCAAGAGATATACATCTTATCAGCTTGATGCAAAACTGAAAATAGCTTATAATGTATTAAAATGATGATAACAAGAATTATGAATCAAAAACATGGATAAAACAGATCATTCCTGTTGTCTGACTTAATTATTGAAGCTGACTGAAGGCTAATTGTTTTCATATGATGTGTAAATTTTCCGTTCTGTATGTCTTGGGGCAACATTGGTTAATTTGCATCAAATTTGGTTATTAGCAGGAAGAGTTTTTCTTGCATGCTTAAAATCTTCATTCTAATTCTAACCTCACTTGAGTCTAAAAAACTTCTTCACATTATAAAATCTTTAAGCTAGTGCACAGGATAAATTGTTAGAGCAGATCAGAGCCTATGAGAAATACTCGTTGTCACAATAAAAACTCATTTTTCTTGAGTAAAATGTAACTCATAGCAACCTCATGTGTTATCAAGTAGCTAGCTCCATTGGCGTTTTCTTGGCACTTCTTGGTGAATTGAAACTATCAGTTTTAGGTTAGTCATTATGAACTTTATCATTTGTTCCAAGCAGGGACTCCAATAACTTCATTGCAAATTTATACTGGGAGTTGTCTCTGAGAAAAAAAATGACATGTTCATGATGTTTCTCCATTGGTTTGCTAAAACTACAAACGTTTTGAAAAATTAGATAATTACTGCATAACAATGTATGTTGTGAATGCATATGAGCCTTCAAATGTTCACTCATCCATGTCAGTCTGCTAAAAACATGGAGCTGATATGCATTCCTACT
>NW_006408593.1:1553073-1555181 GCF_000296735.1 Chrysochloris asiatica | reverse complement strand
AATTCTCTAGGCTAGGAGCGGAGGTCTCTGGGACCATCAACGGAGAAGAGCCGAGAGCAAGACCCTACCCAGAGAAACAGAGATGCCTGAGATGGAGACAGAGACGATGACGTGGAGTAATGAAGTGGCTGGGAACTTTGGATCCAGAGATGGAAAGGGACTGTGGGCCTAAAACTGGGGGAGGGGGGGAATTTAGGGGGAGGGTTTCTAGGATATGCCCTTTGGTTGGTTGATGATGCATGGAGGGAATTTGAACCATGGCAATGAGATGATATAAGATGATATGATGGAATGAATGTAAAACTAAAATTCTCTCATGTAAACTATTATATAATTCAAAATAAAACATTAAAAAAAAGTTTATATATTATCAATAGCCAACTGTTACTTAACTGCAAAGTGTTAGAGTCACATCTTGTAAATGGAATGGGACTACATTAAGTTACTGTATATCAACTATATACAGTTAAATGAAGTAACTCTACTCTACTGCCTGATGGATTTACTCTACCTTGAAAACAGTTCTTACAACTACTAGTTTAATAAACTTACACAAAACTCTGTTACACTCTGATTTCAGCTTTCAGTATGTATATTCAGAAATTGATAATCTAACATGCATCCTATATATGCCAATATAAGTGAACATATTTAAATTTAAATGAAATCTAATAACAAATTTTATTTATTTATTTACTCTTTATTGAAAGAGGAAAGATTCATTTTCTCATATGAATGGAGTTTTAATCATTTTTGAAACAATTCATTAAACACATTTTGAAGACAAAAAATCATTTGTTTTTTGGTCCGTCAGGTTTTCAGAAAAAGGGTCAAAATGCTACTCCCAGAATATGGCATTTGGAAATTTAGTAAAGGTTCATTAAAAATATCCTTTAAAAATGTGACTCCATAATTTTATAAGAAAAACATAAGATTTTAGTACCTTAAAAACATTCTCAAGCAGAAATGATTTAACCCTCAATAAAAATATGATGGCAGGAATGGACATTTTAATGTATTTGCGGTCTCCATTTTGCACATTGGACTTCTTGTGTGGTGCTGTGGATCAGCATTGTACTGCAACCCACAAGGTCAGCAGGTCAAACCCACCAGCTGCTCCTCAGAAACCCTATACTGGGTTGCTATGAGTCTGAATCAACTTGACAACACTTAACAGCAACAAATTTTGTACATTACATTATATTCAAGTGTATTCATTAAATAAGTTAAACGCATGTCTTTCTGTCTTATTTTTTACATTATAACCTGCTTCTTTGGTTCATAAAGGTTATCCACTTCAATTCCCTGATCATAGATGTATCTATAATTGCTGCCCTAAACCTTGAGATTATGTTGCATTCAATTCAATTATAGAGAAAGCCTATACAAATACATGACTACGTTTTCTTTCCTTACTCACGAAGTCCATGCTTTTCAATCTTTAGATTTCATTGAGACAAATACTCAATGCAGAGTCTTCCATTGATTTAGAGCTTTTATTTTAATTTAATACCATCTTCATTTTCTTTATTTTTTTGAGTTACAATCATTACAAGGGGATGACTTATCAGAAGAAATAATATAAGAGTAGCTTAAATATTTGTTAGACTTTTTTATTAAATGATGTATATTACAATCAATAAAATAAATTAATATAAGGTATCCTTTAAAGAAAATTTTAAATGACTGTTCCATTACATTTTGCTTTAATCCATTTCAGTGATTACTACTAACACTGCCATGTTTTCACTTGTTGTTGTTGGTAAGTGCTGTTGAGTTAGTTCAGACCCATAGCGACCCTGTATAGGGTTTCTGAGGAGCTTGAACTGCTGACCTTGCAGTTCAAACAGAATTTGAAGTCTAGCACATTAACCCACAGTGCCACACTAGGACTCCTGTTATTTTTACTGAGGTGACAATTAGGAATCTCACAATCATTTACTTAGTTTGGGTGACATAATTTGGGCTGAATCTCTATGAAGAAGTCTAACCTTTTAATGTATGAAAGTATTATTCTAGAACACTAGTTGAAAAGTTGAATCTACAAGATTTAAGAGCTATCTATACCTATCAGTATAGATTGGAGGAAGACTCAATTAACAACCTGC
>NW_006408593.1:1550956-1552313 GCF_000296735.1 Chrysochloris asiatica | reverse complement strand
AACAACAACAACATACCTATCAATAGAAACTCAGATTGTCATTCAGCCTCAATTGTCACACTTGTGAAATTGAGTTACAAATCTAGAGGTTATCTAGAGAACAAATAGTTCAAACCATGATAATGTAAAACCCTCATTTAGTTCATATTATTGTGAATTTTGCAATATTTTTATTTCTTATTCATTATTATTTACTTAATATTTTCTTTGAATTGAATTGTTTGTAGATAGATTTTCTGAAAGGAAATTTTCTGTCACCTTTATAATAAAAATTAAGGCTATCTTGTTATAGGTATCGGATAACCCAAGAATAAACACAAGAAAAGTAAAATAATATTACTTAACTGTAACTGGATACTATGAAGTCCTAGTGTGGAGCTGTAGGATCAGCACTGGACTGTTAACCATGGGTTGGTGATTCAAACCCAACCGTTGCCTCTTGGAAAACCTATGCAGGGTGGATATGAATAAGAAATGACTCAACAGCACTTAACAACAACAACAACTAGGTATTATGCCAATGGAATGTTTTTGAGTCTGTCTACTTTTGTTAAAGAGGGAGAGATTATAAATAAATTCTAGCATTAAACAGAGAGATTATCTTTGTTGTGATAAGAAGGCCAAAAAAAAGAAATGGAACAGACTAACTTCCTCTATGTGTGATTCAAGTTTTTTTCTAAGACTAAGATGGTATTTCCTATAGTACAATGTTATATGTTCCATACTTTGAGAAACATTAGATTAATTAATGAAACATAAAACTTTAACAGAGTAGCTGCCAGCAAGTAAATGTTTTGTGTTTGGCAACTAGTAATTTTATTATTGTTGTCATCATTCTTTTGGTTATTGCTATCCAATGCATTATGATAATAGTATTATGATATAAATCTAAGGTGATAGTTTTACTATGAATCATCATCTATCCAGTTAAATAAATAGAAAACGATATATGTGCGATCTGTTTTAAGAATGATTAATTTTCATTTTTATTGCAGCCATAATGTTACTTGGAAGTGAGGATAGTAAAACTTCATCTTATTTACTTTGGACATATTTTTAGGAGGGACAAGTTCCTAGAGAGGTATTCTGGTGTGGCACTGTAGGATAAGCAATGGGCTGCTAACCATAAGGTCAGTGGTTCAAACTCACTAGCAATTCCTTGGGAACCCTAGAAAGGGTCGTTATGAGTCAGAACCAACTCAATGACATTTAACAATAATACCTACAGAAAGACATCATGCTTGGTAAATTAGAGGCTCTGTGAAGAAAGAGGCTAACCATCCATTAAATGAATTGACACAGTTACTGTAACACTGGACTTCAGGGGAGCAAGGACTGTGAGGGTGGTACTGATATA
>NW_006408593.1:1526047-1550547 GCF_000296735.1 Chrysochloris asiatica | reverse complement strand
GATATAACACTGGACTTCAGGAGAGCAAGGACTGTGAGGGTGGTACTGATATAACACTGGACTTCAGGAGAGCAAGGACTGTGAGGGTGGTACTGGACCATGCAGTGGCTTGTTCTGTTGTGCAAAGTGCTGCCATGAGTGAAAATTGACACAACGTCACCTAACACCAATTTTTATTTTAACAAATTCTCCTATTGGAGTCACGTGCCAATTTTAGTATTCTTCTTTTTAAAATAAAATAAATGCCAGTTGAACAAACCTTTTGAAAAGGTTAATTGTCAGAAGATAACAATCTATTTTAATAAAAATGTTATGAAGTATTTAGAAATATTAAGACTTGGGGACAATTTCAGTTGATGAAACATATCACATAATGGACATGTGCTAATAGATTTATCATTCTTTCCAACCTTGATTTTCTTTTCATCTTCACATATTTTAAATCATGTTACCTCATGCAGTAAGCCTTCCAAGCCTTTAAAAAAAACTAAAAACTGTCTAAACTCCACTCCTAAGACATTCCTCTCCAATAATTTATATTGTAACTCCAATATCTGTGGTTCCAGTGTCTTTTGTAATTGTTTTCTCACAAATCACTTTACAGTTGCTTTTAGAGTTTCATACTTTCTGCATCACAAAATTTATCAAGCTTTTCCCAGTGTTAACACAGTGAACTTAATAACTTTTATATGTATATGCAATTTTTTTTGTTGTTTTTTGTCTCAGACAGAGATCTGTATTTTTTGCCAATGTTTATTCTAAGGTTCTGTTTCCCTAATATCTGCTCATTTTATTCTATTCTTCAAATATGTCAAATAGGTCAAAAGAATTAGATACTTGGCTAAGTAGACTATCGCCTATGATATAGGACAGATATGTTTCTCTCTTTCTTTCTTTTCTGTGCACTGCATATTCTGTGCTGATTTTCAGAAGTACACTAGTCAGCATATCCCAGAAGCATGTGGGAGCCCTCCCATCCTCCCTCTCATACCATGCTCCCAGGAAGAACATATACTAAAGCTATGTTTGAAATATCCATATAGTAAGTTGTTGAGTGACTCAAACTTTACAGTTAGAAAAAAATGTCTAAGGGGTATTTTGGTGTAGGACAAGCACTGGACAAGGTCTCAACAGTTCAAACCCACTAGCCACTCTTGAAAACCCTATATAAGGTCCATTGCTATGAGTTGGAACTGACTCAATGGTAAACAACAATAACCATTGTCTTGTGTCTCTAAAAGCATGATTTTACATATGTCAACCAATCAGAATATTTATTTTATAAATTCCTAGATCCTCTCTCTGTATGTAAGCTCTGTGACAGTTCCCCCACCCCGTACCAGTATCCTGGAAGAAGTGTTTTTATTAAGCTTTTCCCCTCTCTGTTAAAATCCTTCTAATCATTGTTCCCAATCATTACTGCCCTGACTACCCTTTACCTTTTGTTCCAAGAACCCATACTACGACTATAGTGCTACATTGTTCATTTGATCCTAGGATACAACGGCAAGTCAGGAGGAATACTGGAGGGCAATCAATGTCTCAGGATATAAGGCACCATGACTCAGTGGAACATAAACTGTATCCCGGGATGAGAGAACCATCAAACTCTGTAAAAATAATGCAACAATACAGATAGATTGATACCTAGAGGGGTATAAGAGTTTTGACTGTATTTGGGAGGGCAAGGCAGTGTTTCAAAGAAGGCTTCTAACTGCTTTCCAGATCTTTCAATAAAACATATTGATACTCGCCCCATCTCTGATATTAGCTACAGTGGCTGGTGGTCAGACTTTTGTCTTGTAATACTTTTGGCGACCACAAAGGGATACCTCAGATTCTCTCAGTAAGTAAAAACATTTGTTGTTTTTACTTGCCAGGAGGCTCTGTGGATCATGGCACAGAGAGACCCCAGGGCCTCTGCAATGGCATCACCAAGGCTTATTGTCTTGGGAACCTCTAGAGCTTGGGACCATGGCATTTCCTATCACCTTTGATTTCTGTTCAATCTATACATGTTATCTGGTAGCTGCATGCCTGGTAAAGCTTTTGGTGACGTTTCTGTTTGGCCCCAGGATTGCTGCCTGTACACTTTCATGTCTGTTTCAGCCTGTTCTCGGTTAGTCACTGTAAAGGAGTGATAGCTTCCATCCTGAAGGAAAGTCTGTTAGTACAAATCCTGTCTGTGTCTGGTATGTACTATGTTAACTCTGTAAAGTTGGGAACAACAACTTTCATCCTGAGGGAAGTCCATTAGGATGAATCTGTGCCTGGTCTATGTTCATTTAAACACTGTAAAGATGGGAGCGAGAGTTCCCATCCCAAAGGAGAGTCCATTAGGATGAACCCTGTCTGATTGGTCATTCTATTTATAGATCTGTCCCTATGAGTCTAAAAAGAGTGGAGCTTTACTGTAATACAGCTTGGTTTATGTACAATCTAGATTATGGGGCAAAATGACCTTTGAATAGATCCTTAAATTATTATACTACCTTACAGCTTGAATTGTTTATTCAAAGATTAGAAAAAACAGGGATGAGATTCCTTATGTGCAGACTTCTATAATATTGCACAATAGAGATGTAGGTATGAAAGGCATCCACTTGATAGCACTTCATGAAAAACAACCTGATCACCCAATTGAGACAGACAAAAAACTTTAAAAACTTTATATCTTCCTGATGACTGTTATAACCTTAATATAGGACACAACTCCAATATAGAATTACAAATAGCTAGTGTCTTTACTGTGCCTATGGCTCCTAATGCCCACTGGTACCTAGTACTGAAAGTATAGCCTGACCTAGTGAACTAGCTCTCCTTATTCAGTCACTGAACAAAGGAGTTTAGAAGTGAATTCTCCATCACACGCCCAGCATGGGACCAATTTCAGTTGAGGGCTACCCAGAACAAAGGTATATACCCACAGGATTGAATCCAGAAGGACAACCTACTGGATATCACTGAGCACATCCTTCTTCCTCTACAATGGACTTGTTAAATAGAAAAAAATTCAAACCCTCCCTATTGAGATGACCCAGCCCAAGTGATAGATCTAATACATGATAGATATTGCTACTCATCACACTGATTAGGCATATATCCAGACTCTGTTGACCATGCTCCTAACCAGTGACAAAAGAAGGCTGGTATAAGATAAGACATGGAACGAAACAGCACACACCTAAGCAGAAACCCTGAATGGGACCCTGGCTGCAGCTGAGGCAAGTCCTCTAACTGAACCAAATTAGAAACCAAATGATGGGTGCCTGCCATAACTGGAACACTATCAAAAGTGCATTTTTGGAGGTCTGAAGAAGGCAGTTCCTAAACAAAAGAGCTTGAACATGGTACAGGCAGTTGAGCAGAAGCCAACTGAGGACCCCTCTGAATTCCTTGAATGAATCTACCAGGCTTATCATAAATACACAGACCTTGACCTCAAAGACTCAGCGAATGTCCTAAAGTTAACATGACTTATATCTCCCAAAGTGTCCCTGATATTAGAAAGAAACTGCAGAAATTTGATGAAGCAATTGGCACGAATCTGCCTGAGTTAGTTGACATTGCCTTCAAGGTATTTAACAGCTGAGAGCACAAGAAGTCTCAGGTTGTTACTGTCTTTCTCGAGACCACTGAAGGTAAGCTTGTGGAGCCCCAGGGAGAACCCTAGCAAGAAAAAAGCCCTACGCAACAATCAATGTACTTATTGCAAACAAACTAGACAATAGAAAAAAGAATGTTCAAATCACTGGGGAGGGTCTGACGAGAAAAGTCACCATTCAACTTGACAGATGGTTGAACAAGCCTCCTTGTCTGAAGAAAACTGAGTGCGCCCAAGGGTCCAACATGACTTGCCATCAACCTCTGACATCCCTGTTACTCCATAAGAACCCAGGGTGAAAATAACAGTGGAACGGGGAATACACTGTGGATTTTTTTAGTGGACACTGGGGCCACTTATTCAATGGTCAATATGCCTCTGACTTCTGTATCATTCCATGCAGTGATGACTTAGGTCTCAGAAAGGTGTGAGGACCCCTAGATTGCTTCATTAGGAGAAAAAGGATGCACCACTACCTATACTTGCCTGACTGCCCAGTCCCCTTACTGGGTCGGGAGGTACTTTAAAATTTACATGCTCAGATAACATTTCTTCCTGAAACCGAGTCTGCAGATAGAGGTTCCTCACAAATATGCCTAGTAATTACTCATTCAAACTCGGGATGTTAATCTGGGTTGGCCTGAAGAGAGCAGCAATCAGGAAAACCCCTCTTGTGAGCTGGCAGAACTCCAGGGAGAGGCAAAAGAGCATCCCCTGCCACAGTCTGACTGGAGCCCAGGAGCTGACCACCCCCACAGAAACCAATATCCCCTAAGGAAATAAGCCCTTGAAGGCATAGCCCCTATCATAAAGAAATTCAAGGAACATGAACTAATTTGGCCATGCCACTCTCCTTACAATACCTCCATCCTTCTGGTCAAGAAACCAGGTACTGGAGAATGTCAGCTTGTTATACTTGGTAGAGTGGACATTGTGAATAGAAGTAGTTACATGGGGAGAGGGACTTGGAAAATGAGGTATGTGGTAGTAACCTTAGAAGGCCTGGTGGGGGTTGAAGCCCTCCCTCTGGAACCTCAGCCCCAAGGGCCAAACTAATTGTATTAAGGAAGACACTAGAAATATCAACAAAATAGATTGTGAATGTGAATACAAGCTCGAAATTCTTCCTAATTTACTTTGTATTTTACATACACATGAGACAATATAGAACAAAAAGAAACTCCAGATGGTAAACAACAGAGACATTACATATACTCCAAAAATCCTCAAGTAACTAAATTCTGTTCAACTTCCCCAAAAGGTGAAAGTAATGTAAGGCTCTGGCCATCAGAAAGAAATGGGCAAAGTCTCCATCAGAAATCACTTAGCCAATCAAGAAGCTCAAAAACAACAAAAGCCCAGCTGCTAGCCCCTTTGCTCTCACATTCAGGCCTGACTGAGAACCAGCTCATTATGAGCCAGAGACCTTAAATTGAGTGAAAGCAAAATAATTTTGAGAAATAGGTTGAGAGATGGAAAGTGAATGATGATAGAATAGTTCTAATTCCAAGAAAACTAGCCCTGCTCTCCTTTAAACAAGGCCATGAAATGATCCTTTCTGGGAAAGAGACCCTGGCTGAATTCATTAAGCCCTGGTTTATGGGCAAGGGACTCACACAAATCATTCAGGATGTTAGCTATATCTGTTTAACCTGCTTCAAGAACAATCCCAAGACAGACCCAGGACAGAAGGCTGCCATGAACCAATTATCAGGGTAAACAACGCTTCAATGATTGTTGTTGTTGTTGTTAAGTGCTGGACTTAGTCTGACCCATAACAACCCTGAATAGAGTTTCCAAGGAGTAACTGGTGAGCTTGAATCAGTGACCCTGTTGTTCACACCAACATTAACCCACGGCGCCACACCAGGACTTCAAAGATTAGAAGGTGAATTTCACACAGGTGACCCTAAGTTGTGGACTACAATATTTGCTAGTTTTTGTAGACACTTTTTCTTATTAGGTAGAGGTTTTCCCCACCCGAACTGAGGGAGCTTCAGAAGTAGTGAAAATCCTCCTGAAGGGAATTACCTCTAGTTTTAGACTTCCAAAAACGTGTCCAAAGTGACGAACACCTACAGATGAAATAGAGATTGCACTCAACATAGAGAGCCCACTCTTTGAAAAAGTGGAAAAAAATGAACCATACCATAAAGAAACAAATAGCAAAACTCTATCAAGAAACTCATCTTC
Organism: Chrysochloris asiatica; assembly: GCF_000296735.1. Lineage (NCBI taxonomy): Eukaryota > Metazoa > Chordata > Mammalia > Afrosoricida > Chrysochloridae > Chrysochloris > Chrysochloris asiatica. The sequence continues at coordinate 1,544,750 of NW_006408593.1, read as the reverse complement.
ATTGGGACCAGCTGTTGCCCTTAGCCTGGTTCTGAATGGGGGTAGCCCCCCAGAAGCAGGTTTAAATTGAGCCTATATGAAATTGCATATATGGTAAACCCTTCCAGGAATCTTCCCTTAGCCTCCCACTGACCTCAACCACAATTTAAATGTGCAGAGATATGTGCAACACCTCCATCAAGCACTCTCTACTATTCACCAATTTTCTTCTATCAGGTCGTTTTCCTCCTCTACAGGTAATCTGCACCTCTTTCAGGCTGGAAATCCTGTCCTGCTCAAAACATAGAAAGACAGATCTAACTGCCACTAGAGGAGATGTAAACCAGGCCTCAGGAGACCTTGCTAACCACCCCCACTGCTCTCAGACTCATGAGCCTCAAGATCTGGACTCACCAAATACGACTCAAGAAATATCCTGGAGAAACAATGAGTGGTAGAGTCTTCCTCCGATCTCAGTCTGTGATTAAAGTGGCAATAATCTTTCTCCTGCAATGGGTTGGACACTTAGATTTAATTTCCTTTTACTGAGATGGAAATGTTTACATATATCTGGCAAAGCATATAATGATGTGTCTAATTTCTGTCTGAAGGGGGATTGTATATTGAAAAAACCTTTACCTTTTGCCTTACTGGAGTTGGTGGTTGGTGTGTGCCTTGGAGTTAGTTCTGACTCCTCTGACCCTGCATAGGGTTTCTGAGGCTGTAAATCTTTCGAGGAACAGAAAGTTTCATCTGACAGCTGGTAGTTTCAAACTTCTGACCTTAAGGCTAGCAGCCCAACTCGTAACTACTAATTCTATAACACATGTCCAACGTAATGTGCCATCCACATATAAGAATAATGGAGTAGACGTCTCCTATAATCATCTCTTAAAGTGAGTCCAAAACAGTACTGAGAAAGACCAAGAAATGCTCTCCATCTTCCTAGGAACAGTACCATCCAGTACCCAGTGTTAGACCTATTATGAGAGTGACTAGAAAGGCAAGAATCCAGTTTCCTGGATAACAAGCTAGGATACCGAGTGCAGGCTCCCTCAGTGAGTGAACTTAAACAATTCGGCAACAAATTACCAGCAGAGTGGTTCTTCCTCTGTGGAACTAAGGCCTTCTCCTACATCCCAGATAACTCTACCAGGGGACCCTGTGCTTTTAAAACCCTCACTGCTTCTTACCTCAGAGACAAGACCTGACTGACAGCCTTCATAAGTCACCTGGGAGCTAGCGCTCCCCGCTGAGTGATTTACATCTGTTTAGTCCAGCTGAATATACAGCCCTATCCCTTTTTTTAAGGAGCTCTGGTAGCGTACTGGTTACAACTCGGGCTGCGAATCTCAAGGTCAGCAGATCGAAACTACCAGCTGTTCTGCTGGACAAAGATGAGGCTTTCTGCTCCGGTAGAGATTTACAGCCTCGGAAACCCTGTACAGAGTCGCTATGAGTTGGAACAGACTCCAAGGCACATAACCACCTCCACCATCCCTTTTTGTGATGCCTGCCACAGACTTGCCTGGACAATGGTGAAAACCCTTAATTCCACTTCCCAGGCAATCACTGCCTTAAGTGTAGAGCTAAAACAACTGAGAGTGTCCTGAAAAATAAGGTGCTAATTAACTACATGTTACTAAAACATAATCAAAGCTGTGAAGAATTTAAAGAAGTATACTGTTTCAACCTATCTAATAATTCCCAGTTAAAAGAGCAAAAAAACTGCATGAAGTCAAAACGGAGGTACAAAGTATCAAGTAGAGAGAGGGATTCTTTGGAATCAATACCCAAAAGTGACTCACCTAACTCCCTAATCTTACCTGGTTGAAGACTCTCATTGCTGGAGTGACCTGATTCTTAGCTGTTGGAATAATAACTTGCTGTTGTATTCAGGCCACTCCCTATTGCCTTTCTAGTATGAGAGCTCTCCGCAGTCCTATCCAATCCAGAACAACATGCACTTGAGGAACATAACTATTTTGATTTGAAACAGGTCTTACAGATATAAGACTAATCAAATAACAGTGGGGAATAAGAAACGGATTTTTAAAAGGTTCTTTCCCCTCTCTGTTCAAACCCTTCTAATCATTGCTCCCAATCATTAGTGCCCTAACCTTTTCCCTGTGCTCTGGGAACATACAGGGCAAGGATTTAGTGCTGCATTGTTAATGTGAACCTAGGATAGGAAGACAGGCCAGGAGGAATACCAGAGCTCTGTCACATCCCACGATGTAAGGCACTGTGACTCAGAGGAACACAAACTGCACCTCTGGATAAGAGAGCCATAAAAATCTAGAAAAAAAGAATGTAACAAAACAGACAGATTGATACCTTGAGGGGTATGAGTTCTGACTGTACTGGGGAGGGCAATGCAGTCTTGCACAGGATTCTCACTATCTTCCAGATTTGTCAATATAATGTAGATTGATTCTCACCCCAACTCTGATATTGGCTACAGAGGCTGGCAGTCGAACTTTTGTCCAGTGAGAGTATGTTATTGAATTTTTTTTTTTTTTTTGACGCTTTTATTGTGAATTGAGTGATAGTTTACATGGGAGAACATCGGCATTACACCATCATTTCATTGCAATGATTACAATCACCTCCATACATCATTATTCAACAGTATTTGCTTCCATTCCCCCTTTTTTTTTGGGGGGGTAGGGGGTAGGGTATACACAGAAACACTCAGGAATGTATAATAATTGAAACAACCAAAGAGCATTTTCTGTATGCTTGCCTCCTGGCCGCCAGTACCCAGTCCCTCTCTTTCCATGAGTCCGGAGTCCTCAGGCCTCAGCTGCTCCCTTTCTCCAAGTCCTCATCTCTGCCTCCATCTTTGGTGTTGTTGCTTCTCTGGATAGCTTCCCATACCCTGCTTATGCTCTTCTCCCTTGGCCATCCTTATTTTTTTTTTTTGTATTTTAAAGGAGTTAAATAACCTTTATTGTAGGGTCAGTTATAGCCACAAAAGGTTACATTTATTCTACTGTCTCTATTTTTTAAAATCAATATAAACAGTAATAAAGAACATGTTTTATAGTTCAGCTAGCCATTCCATAATCAAGCTATTTTAGGGATATCAGGTGTAAAGGAGAAAACAACATGAAATGATACACATAATTCAGTTTCTATAGGGCTATGCTATGATTTTCCTTAAAAAAGAAAACAAAAAAGTCTATGAAAAGCATTGTGAGGAGGGACAAACAAGACACTGAAAAGCTAGCTAGTGTCCACAGGTGAAGACTCTTTCACTTCTCTTTCACTAATTTTTGTATCCCAATTCACTCTACTTCCAGTCAGCAGCCTGGAGAGGCTGCCATTTCTACTCCCTAAAGTGTAGATAAAAGCCCTGCTGGGAATAGGTCTTGGTTTAAACAGGTGATCCTAAGGAGAGTACTAGTTGCCTTAGCAATTTGCTTTTTTCCCCAAAAGACAGTCAAGCAGCTTAACATTATTTCCCCCCTTTAGCCCATTCCAACCATGTCACAATCCCTGTATCTCAGAGACCTGTTGTTCCAAGGATGTGTATACATTGTTATTTACCTCTTTCCCACTTATCCCATGCAAACCTGTCTAATTGTTTTTCCATCAGATTTGTTCTTCCATTCCCCTCCCCCTTCGTGTGTATTGCCCCCTCCCCAGCACCCAAACTAGCTTGTCTATTTCTTACCCTATGCTCCACCTTCCCCTCCCTCCCTTCACCCAAGCCCCCTTATCCTGGTAACCAGCAAAGAATCCATCCCCTCACCCCACCCCCGCTTTAGTATGGATTCTTTTTCTTAGTCTTTTACAATAGTGGTCTTATGCAGTATTTCTCCTTTTGTGACTGACTGATTTCCTCAAGGACTTCATTCTTCTTGGATCAACTATCAACACTCATAGAAGCAGCAGTCAAGAAATCAAATGACGTATTGCATTAGGCAAAACTGTTGTACAAGACCTATTTAACGTGTTGAAGAGCAAAGATGTCAGCTTGATGACTAACTAGGGTGCGCCTGACCCAAGCCATGGTATTTTCAATAACCTCATGTACATGAGAGAGCTGGACAGTGAATAAGGAAGACCATGGAAGAATTGATGCTTTTGAGTTATGGTGTTGGAGGAGAATGTTGAAAGTGCCATGGGCTTCCAAAAGAACCAACAGATCTGTCTTGGAAGAAGTGCAGCCAGAATGCTTTTTGGAGGCCAAGATGGCCAAACTTTGTCTCTTATACTTTGGACATATTGTGAAGCTTCACATGCATTGGAGCAGTTAAGGGTGGTATGCAGATATGGAAAAGCTGGAAACACCACAAAGTACAGGGTTCCCTTACTAGAGAATAGAGTTTCTAGTGGCGTAGTGGATTATGAGCTGAGCTGCTAACCACAGTTCGAATCTACCAGCTGCTCCATGGGAGAAAGATGAGACTTTCTGCTCCTACAAAGATTTACAGCCTCAAAAACCCAGAGTTGCAACGAGTTGGAACTGACTCCACTGCACATCACCACCACCAGTGTGAAGAGGGGGCTCTCTGCCCCTCCTAGCATATGTATAAGGGTTTCAGTATGCACAGCAGGTGGAGGGGGCTGTCATCTCCTTCCTAGCATAAGCATAAGTCAAGCATGAGAACAATGAGTTTCAATATGCACGTGGGATGAAGGGGTTGTCTACCCCCTCCTAATATACTATAACTAAAGCATGAGATAGCTGAAACAGGGTGAAGAGGGAAGAGATTTGGTTTGAGTTGACATTAAGGTGGTCATTTTGGGGTTTTTATGCTTTATCCTTACATTGCTGAAGATGGTCACGTGGCAAGTAGTTTAGGGTCACCTCCAACTGAAAGCCAGCAAAACACTCAGGCCCTCACCTTGGCAGTCTGCAAGTAATTGAATACTGCCAAAAATCATGAAAATTTGCAAGTGGATCCTTCCCCAGTCAAGCTTCACATTGACTGCAGAACTGGCAGACACCTTTAGTTACTTCTCTGTAACACTTGTAAGAGCGAGTAATCCAAATTGTGGCTGGATCTATAGCCACTAAAACTTTGAAATAATGTGTGTTGCTTTAAGCAGCTACATTTTAGCTATTGTGTTAAGCAACAGATAACCAAGACACTGATTGTGGTGCTGTGGGTTGATGTGCTGTACTGTTAAGTTGGTTTGAATCAAAGTTCGGCAGTTCAAGCTCACCAGCTGCTCCTCTGAATGAACTCAACAGCACTTAAAAACAACAACAACTAAGACAGGACTCTTGTTCTCATCTGGACACAGTGTTATTGTAAATAGAAAGTCTGTCTTCTGATGTACTATTGTTGCTGTTAGATGCAATCCAATTGGTTCTGACTCATAGCAAACCTGTACACAACAGAACAAGATACCACTCTGTTCTACACCATCATCACAGTTGTAGTTATATTTGAAGCCATCATTGCTACCACTGTGTCAATCCACCTTTGCAGAAGTCTCCCATTATATCATTGACTTAATCAATTGACTTAATCATTGACTTAATCATATCATTGACTTAATCTTCCAGGGACTGATCCCTCCTGATAACATGTCAAGGACAATGTCTCACTATGCTGGCTTCTAAGGAACATTCTAGATGAGCTTTTTCCAACACAGATTTGTTTGTTCTTCTACAAGTCCATGTACTTTTAATATTCTTTTGGAACACCATAATTCAAATACATCATTTTTTTTTTTCTAACTTTCACATGCATATGAGGCAATTAAAAATACCATAACTTGGGTCAGGCACACTTTAGTCCTCAGAGTGACATCTTTGCTTTTCAATATTCTGAAGAAGTCATTTGCAGCAGATTTGCCTAATGGAATATGTCATTTGATTTCTGACTGCTGCTTCCTGGAATGTTAATTGTGGATCCAAGCAAAATGAAGTCTTTGACAACTTTGATCTTTTCTCTGTTTATCAATATGTTATTTACTGGTCCATCTGTGAAGATTTTGGTTTTCTCTACATTGAGGTGCATTCCATATTGAATGCTGTGGTATTCAATTTTCATCAGTAAGTATTTTTAAGTCCTCTTTACTTCCAGCAAGCCAAACTGTTACATTTGCATATCACAGGTTGTTAATGAGTCTTCCTTCAATTCTACTGCCACAGTCTTCTTAATATAATCCGGTTTCTCATATTATTCGCTCAGCATATGGACTGATTAAGTATAGTGAAAGGATCTAAACCTGGCATACATTTTTCCTGATTTTAAACCATTCAGTATGATTTAAAATCTGTGAGAATGAATACCTATTGGTCTATGTACAGGTTCCTTATGAGCACAATTAAGTGTTCTGGAATGCTAATTTTATCCATGGGTTGTTATAATCCATACTGTCAAATGCTTTCACATAGTCAATAAAGCACAAGTAGACATCTTTCTGATATTTTTTCATTTTAGTCTAGATCCGTTTGATGTCAGAATGATATCCCTTTCCACATCGTCTTCTGAATCAGTTTAAATTTCTAGCAGGTCCCTGACAATGTACTGCTGCAACAATATTTAAATTATCATCTATAATTCAGTGTGACATTAATAATATTGTTCTATGATTTCCACATTTCATTGCAACACCTTTTTTTTTTTTTTTTTTTTTAAATAGGCACAATTACAGATCTTTCCAGCTGGCTAGTCAGGTAACTGTCTTCCAAATTTTTGGTATAGATGAGTGAGTGCCTCCAACACTACATCAATTTGTTAAACTATTTCAAATCCCAATTTTAGTTCTGCTATAAGAGTTGCAACAGGACTGACTGAGGTAGATTGTCACCTCATTATTGTCAGATAAAAATGAGATTCCAGCTTTCCCACACAGATTCTATTGACACTCTAAGGTAGATATCTCATTACTTCTGTACAGGAATGGGAGGCTTTTCTTTTTCTCTCATATAGTCTCCATTGACATAGTGAACTGAAAGGCATCAGCACTGATCATTGGTAGAGAAAGTTATGTTCTTATCTGGTCTCCTTTGAAATCCATTGAGGAGATGAAGGAACAATTTGTTACCTACCATTGGATGGTGTGGAAGCCCAGACATCCCACAAGAATTCTACTAGTATTGTATAGGGAGGTTTTGTTTCCATAAGCAAGGATAAAAATTCTAGACTCTACTTTTCCAGTTCATTTAACTGAACATAGTAAGGGTTTGGGGGCTTTTATTATTGTTACTATTTTTTGTGCTCCTTGGCATTTCTAGATTGCCAGATTCTTGAAGTATAAGTCTGGGATATAAGAGACAAAAAAAAAAAACACAAAAAAAAACAAAAAAAGCCCAGAGAACTCAGCAACACCATATTATTCCTAGGGTGCTGAGATCCTGAGCTGTTCGGTCTTCTTGTCATCTTTCAAATTCCCCTTATATTTTGTTTTATATATGTGATCCAGGCTTTTAGTTGAACTTAATGAGAGGAAATGGGGGCAAAATACATCTATTTCATCTTTCTAGAAGTACAAGTCTAATATATTTTTTTATTTATAAATGGATAGTTCTTATTACCTTTAACCAGACATTGTGGTTTGAAAGGACAAAATATCTCCTTTCATTGACTTAAATTGTGCTGTTGCTGAAGATTCAAAATATTACACAGTTTATAGTGTTTCATTTATGCCAGATATTATTCTTCAATGCATCAAAAACCTACTCTTATACACTCAATTTTATATGATAAAAGTTTAAGATAGATACATTTTTATGATACAGTCTATTAGATCTTAAATTTGATCTGTTGCTTGCTGAGTCTTTGGTATCAATCAGCTTACTTTATTTTATTAAATTTGAATTTCCTTATCCATAAAACTGAAAACAAAAGAAAAACATTCAGCTCACAAGTTGTAGGAATCTTCAAAAAGGAAATGCATGCAGATTTATTGGCACATTACATTCCTATCTTGCTGGTGTGTGACATCAAGTTGTTTCTGACTTATAGCAACCCCATGTGACAGAGTAGAACTGGCTCATAGGTTTATCTAGGTGTAACTTTTATAGGAGCAGATCACCAGTTCTTTCAACTGTAGAAACACCTGTGGGTTTGAACAACTCATCTTTTAGTTAATATCCAAGTACTTCACCAAACCAAATAATATGTTTTTTTCCAGAAAGTTTTTGAAATCCCCTTATATTTCTATCTTTATCTATATCTCTATATCTACTTTTGTTATTAAGTGCTGTGGAGTAGGTTCCAACTCATAGTGACTCTGTATAGGGTTTCCAAGGAGCACCTGGTGGGTTTGAACTGCTAAACTTGTGGTTCACAGTCCACTGCTGATGCTATGGTGCCACATCAGGATTCTATCTTTATCTCTATCTTATCTCTATCTACATCTATAGCTATATTTTTATTTATATCTCCACTTCTGTCAGTCTGTCATACTGTGATGACTTTTTATGGTGCTGTGATGCTAGTAGTTTTGACACCAGTATTTTTAATACCAGATGGGTCACCATGGTGGACACGTTTCATATGAGCTTCCAGACTAAGACAGATTAGGAAGAAGGAGAGAGTGACTACTTTGAAATACTTAGTCATTGAAAACCTCATGAATAACAGGGCGACACTGTCAGATAGCACCAGAATATTGAAACTTGATGAAGAGCACCAGAATATTGTCAGATATAGTGATAGAAGATGAAACACTCAGATTGGAAGGCACTCAAAATATGAATGTGGAAGAGCCGCCACCTCAAAGTAGAGTTGACCGTGATGACGCAATGGAGTAAAGCTTTCAAGATCTTCATTTGCTGATGTGACACAACGAAAAATGAGGAGTAACCGCAGAAAACATCCTTTCATAATGGAGGATACAACGTATGAATCTAGGAAAATTGGAAGTTTTAAAAATGAAAAGGAACACCTAAACATTAATATCCTAGGCATTAATTAGTGAGTTGAAATAGACTGGCATTGGTCATTTTGAATTTAACAATCGCATGATTTACTATGCCAGAAATGACAAATGAAGAGGAATGGTGTTGCATTCATCATCAAAAAGAATATTTCGAGATCTATCTTGAAGTTCAACACTGTTTGTGATAGGATAATATCCACAACCTACAAGGAAGAGCAGTTAATACAGCTATTATTCAAATTTACACAATAAAGACTAAAACCATTGATGAAATCCCACCTGACCCAAACCATGGTATTTTCAATAACCTCATATGCATGTGAAAGTTGGCCCATAGAAGACCACAGAAGAACTGATGCATTTGAGTAATGGTGTTGTTGAAGAATATTAAAAGTACCATGAACTGCCAAAAGAATAAATAGATCTGTGTTGGAAGAAGTACAGCCAGAATGCTCCTTGGAAACCAGGATGGTTAGACTTTGTCTCTTATACTTCGGACAGAATATCAGGGGGGACCAGTCACTGAAGAAGGATATCATGTTTGGTAAAGTGGAGGGCCAGAGTAAAAGAGGAAGATTGTCACAGTGACAGTAGCAACGGGCTCAAAAGTAGCAAAGATTGTGAGGTTGGCCCAGGACTGGGCAGTGTTTTGTTCTGTTGTGCAAAGGGTGCTATGAGTTGGTACCGACTCAATAACACCTAAGAATAGTAACAAGTCCCTGGAGAAGGATATCCTGCTTGGTAAATAAAGGGTCAGTGAAAAAGAATAAAAGCCCTCATCCAGACAAACTGATAAAATGGCTCAACAATGAGCTCAAACATAGCAATGATTATGATACTGGTGTAGGATCCACCAGTGATTCGTTCTGTTACACGCAGGATTGTTATGAAGCAGAATTGACTCAGGACACCTAATGTATCCATCTGAGTGCCCTAGGAATTGGTACGTTCAGGTTCCTTTAAATTAATTCCCTTATGCTTTATCCTAAAAGAGCAAATTCCTGTACTCCTTGCTATACTCGTTTAGAAGTTTCTTGTCCTACAAGCTAAGGGAACTGTTAGGAAACAAACAAACAAACATTTAAACATCTCTCTCTCTTTCTTATTTATTAAGTGCAAAATATCAGCACATAATGGTAATAGTTAAAAATTCCATTTAATCTGCAGGTATTACCTTGTGATAGTGGTAGTTATGTGCCGTGCAGTCAGTTCCAACTCATAATGACCCTGTATAGTTTTTCTGAGGCTGCAAATCTTTAGGGGACTAGAAAGCCTCATCTTTCTACTGTGGAACCACTGGTAGTTTTGAACTGCTGACCTTGAGATTAGCAACCTGACTTGTAATCACTACGCTACCAGCTGTTCCTTGGAAACCCTATACAGGGCCACTATGACTCAGATCCGACTTGACGGCACTTAAAAACAACAACATGCAATACAAAGTATAGATGGTGACTTCATCTCACCTATATCAACACTTATTTATTCTCACCTACATGCACATTTTGGGGGGAACAAGCAACATAATCAAAGTCTTCACAGAGGGAGAGTGGGAAATGAACATAAAATTTTAAATTATTAAATTTAAATGTCTTTCTTACAAGAAGTTAAAATTGGGGTAGTAGAAAGAGATCTCTCTCACAAAAATTCCTCCTGTGTGTCCTATATTATTTCAAGCATTGAAATTTGGAAAGTTATGTTCACAGATTCTACTCCCTCTCCTTCTCCTCAATGTTATGAAAATGGGTCAGCATCTATAGAAGGCCAAGTGTGCTAATCACCTTAATCTTAAATCCTTGTTGTTATTAAGTGTCCTTGAGTTAGTTCCAACTCATAGTAATCATGCATAGAATTTCTGAAGGGCAAATGGTGGTTTTGAACCATCAACCTTGTAGTTCGCAGCCCAGTGCTTATCCTACAGTACCACACCAGGAGTCCATTTTAAATCCTATATCCTCTTTTTTAATCCTCATACTTGATCTACTGAAATAATTTGCCAATGAAGATATTGCTTCTTTATTTAAAACAAGAAATATTTAACTATAAATCAAATCACTACAATAAGTAAATTGAGAAAGTGAAGTTCCTTTTATTTCTTAAAATTTACTATGTAATAATTTTATTCATTATAAAAGAAGAATAGCATATTCATCATCTAGGAGATGTTGAAGGCAAATGAAATTTATTGATCACCTATTATATATGCAGAATTATATTGGCGTATGATAGATTACCTCTAAAGATGACGTTTATGAATTTCATCAATTTCTGTATGTGTATATAACAACTTTCATTAAAAGATGGATGAGATGTCTTCCTTTAGAATCTAAGCTAGTCATGAGCCACTCTAATCAATAGGATAAAGTGAAGATGACAATCTGAATACTCTCAGTTTACTACACAAGAGATCTAGCCCTTTCACTATCAGATGCCATGTAAAAAGCTCAGGTTAGACTAGTAAATAAGAGAGTTCCTGCATATTGCAAATAGTTAATGTGCTCAATAACTAACGGAAAAATTGCATGTTCAAGTTCACCCAGAGTTATTTTGAAACAAAGACTTGATGATCTAATTCTGAAAAAGATTTATGAAAAAAAACTTATTGAACACTGTTCCAGTCTGGCACACATGAACTCAACATGCATCAAAATCCACTCGAACACTACCGAAGGAATGATTGATTAGATATTGTGATAGTTAAGATTTTGTGTCAATTTGACCAGGCCAGGATTCTCAGATGTAACTATCTCCCAGGATGTGCATTGATGTGATAAACCAATAGAAGGCTTAAGGGTGGGATGTTACTATTGTTAAGTGCCATCAAGTGGGTTCTGACTTTTAGTGATTCTGTATAGGATTTCCAGGTTGGTAGGTTTGAACCATTGACATTTCAGTTAGCAGTCAAGTGCATATCCTACAGCACCACAGCAGGATTTCAAGGGGTGGGCCACCACTCTTTATCCCACAATCACCCTGATCTGAGATATGGAAGATTCCCCAGGATGTAGCATGCAACACTTTTCTTTTTTACACGAGTTAAGTGGAAAGGGACTTGAACAGAGAAAGAGGAACCTATGCAACCAAGACAGAATAACCCTGAATGGAATGTGTCCTTTGGACCTGGGGTCCCTGCCATGTGAATTTCCTAGATACAGGGGAAGATTGATTGCCAATACATATGGAGATCTCCAAGGAATACTAGGCCTACGCATGCTGAACTAACAAAGAGCAGGACTTCCCAAAAGCTGGCACTCTCAATTTGGATGTAGTCTCCTAAACTGTGAAACTCTATACAGGGTCAATATGGGGTTAGAACTGGCACTTAACAACAACAAACTGTAAAAGAAAAAACTTTCTGGTTGTTGAAGATCATCCACTTACAGTATTTCTGTGTTAGTAGCATCAAATAACGGGGTCCTGGTGTGGCGCTTTGGGTTAATGCGCTGAACTGCAAAGTCAGTTTGAACCACAAGGTTGGTGGTTCAAGCTCACCAGATTTTCTTTGGAGACCCTATACAGTATTGCTTTGAGTCAGAACCAACTCAATGGCACTAACAACAACAAAAGAGCATTTGATAACTAAGACAGATAAGGAGAGAAGCCCAAGAAGCTTCCAGCTATTCCTGCTACCCAGCTGAAATATTAAACTGCAATTAAAGCGATAGCTTTATTTGGATGTCCCAGCATTATTTGATCTCTCAGTTAAGGCAGCAGGACTGTCATAGCCAACATAAAATTAAGTAGAACAACTCAAAATAATTTTAACTTCTTGCAGAATTGTGGGAAATAATGCATTTAAGTTATTTTAAGGAGCTAAGTTTTTGTTGTTTTGTTGTTAAATATCATTGAGTCAGTTCTGACACAAAGCAACCCTGCTCAGCAATTTTGAGGAGCAAGCTGGTGGGATTGAACTGCCAACCTTGCAGTTAGCAAACCAGTGCTTATCCTACAGCTCTACATCAGGATCCCAACTAAGTCTCTAGTGGTTATTTATGTAGCAATAGAGAAAAAAGACAGAAATTGTACTTGAAATCTCAAATATGTGATGCTGGTTTAGAACCAGGTGATGAAGACAAGGCTAGATAATGAAATTGTTGATGGAGCAAAGTGATAGTTACATTAGGAAGTTGGTAGAGGAAAAAAAAAAGGAAGACTGAATTAATAAAAAATATAGGTGCTGTGGGTTAATGAGCTGGATTGCAAGGTCGGTTTTAACTGCACAGTCGGAGGTTCAAGTTCACCTGATGTTCCTAGGTAACTCTATCCAGGGTCAATGTGAGTCGGGCCTGTCTCAATGGCACTTAACAACAACAACACTGGCTAAGGAGTATTCTATGCAGAATTTCAAAAGTGCCAACATCCTATATTTACTGTGCAAGATCAAATATGGGAAAATACTGATGAGTTAAGAATAAAATGTCTAATTGGGAATCAGACTAATGGATTTTTTTTTTTTAGAGAAAATATTTCCATTTGAGGACTTCCTAGATTTTAAAATAAAAATATTTTCTTCTTTCCAGCCTTAAATTTAGAAATAGCTTCCAGCAAAGATCAAATTCCAGGGCCATCCAGGAAAGCACGGCGCCAGGAACAAGATCAGATCAAGGATGCAGCTGTAAGACTTAGAGTTAGTGTTTTAGAAACATTTAAAGACTTTTATACTAATTTATCTCACTAACAAAAGGGTTTTGACGAAATGTGAAAGTATTATCTTGTAGAACCACAATTTGAAGTTCAAATTTCTGAAGGGCCTATCTTAAAGACATCTGTGACTCTTGTCTAATAGAATGCACTACAATTTTGATACTATACATTTTAAAAAGTTAGTAGAGGACTTTTTACTAGCCTGGACTAGAAGAGATTATGATAGACCAAAATTGAAAAGAATCTTCTGAACAAAAACCTTTTAGAGTTAGAAAAGGCTATTCAGCTGAACACAGGAGTTATTTCTTCTGGTAAAGGAATGACATTTAAGAGGACAGAACTAAAAGAAGGAAACAGTTAATCTGTCATTTCAGGAGCCGAGGACTGTGGGATCAAGAGGGAAAACAGAAAAGGAGTGAGGGATCCTAACCAGGAAAGCGGTGACAACAGAAATGGTGGCACAGACAGTGGCATAGAGGGGAGAGAAGCAGAGCACTATAGGCCAATGGACTGATGAAGGCAGTGTGCTTGCAGTCAGGAGCCTGGCTTGCCAAATGTGCCCTTTCAACATTTACATGAATATATACTTCCAGTGTGGTATGTGTACATAAAAAAAAGGGGGGGGAGGGGGAGTAATAGATGTAAATACTGTTAGCTGATGGTGTATGGGGGGGGATTAATTGTAAAACTGATGATCTGCCCTGTAAACCTTCATTCAATTCACAATAAAACATTTACAAAGAGAAAGAGAGCAGAACAAGGAGCTCAGAGAGCAAAATCAAGGTGAAGGAGAGACATGAGTTACTGGAGTATTTTCATAGGTCATAACTGGGTTCTATTCAAAGAACTGGAGTAGAAACCTCCCATAGCAAATAGACAGTTGGATTTCAGAATTGTTATGGACAAGACATTGGTTTTTGCTGTTCTTCTTTGGGAACAGGAGGGCTCACCGGCATTCCCTGTCTCTCGAATAAAGCTAGCTGGAGATACATACCGAGTCTTTTTTATTCTCAGGTTTCCAGAGTAAAATGTTTGTACCCAGGAAGCATTATCTAAATCCAGATCTGATGAATATCCCAAAGTACTGGAATTCAAGCCTCATGTATTAAAATAAGATCGCAGGGCTCTTGAAAGAGGGAAATTAGATTTCTCATATAAAAAAGCCAAACGTTATTGCTGTGGATTGTCTTGAGAGCTGACTCCAGAGGTTCAAATATCTCAATTCCTTACATATGCTGTTGTTGTTAAATGCTGTTGAGTTTTTTCTGACCTTGTGATTAGCAGTCCAGTGCTTATCCTACAGCATCACACCAGGACTCATAGCGATAACCTATTTCCCCTCTTGTTTGACCAATATAATATGATAGACAGGATATTCTGCCACTTTCAGCCCTTGATTTCTTGCTTTTTAGCATTGGTATAAAAGAATTGAAACTCTACTCATAGAGACTCAATAAAGAGAGACTAAAAGAGAAAGAAAGAAAAGGAGAGAATGAGAGAAAAGTTCAACTTGCCTTCACTAATTCCAAGCATCAAATCTGTGATGCCAGTCATCGACCTGAGGTCACCTTGTATCCTACAATCTCACTTAAGTTTCAAGTCAACATTACATGCAGTAGAGCTAACAACCCCTTCCCACACTGCTCATGACTAAAGAAATTGTTGTGATTTCCTAAAATAGTAAGTTTTTTTTTGGTTTTGTTTTGTTTTGTTTTTTACCGGTTTGTTATACACCTTTAGATATTTGATGTTGTTATTGTTGTTTTGTGCTGTGGAGTCGGTGCTGACTCATAGCAACCCTGTATAGCGTTTCCAAGGATGTAAATCTTTACAGGAGCAGAACGACTCATCTTTCTCCCATGGAACAGTTAGTTGGTAGTTTCGAACTGCTGACCCTGAGGTTAGCAGCCCGATTCGTAACCACTACACTATCAGAGCTCCTTGGATAACTAATAACAAGCCCTTTTATATATAATCTATCCAAATTCTCAACAATATCTGATAGTTTAATCTTTCCAACTCAAAATCATTTTTTTCTGCTAACAGGATTTATACTTCTGTTGAATGGAAATATTCAGATATTCAGCTGATTGAACCTGTATGAAGATACTGTTCTTGGTTTCCTTCAATTATCATCTCATACACCACTTGGCTATGGGTGTTCATACATTCATGATGCCATTTGACCTTTAAGTCTTTGGACAGACACCTATTTGTCTAGGTTAATTTCAAGGCAGTCTATGTGGAGTCAGGAGAATTAACTATATGACCTTTGTAGTTTCCTTCCAGCTGTATGATTCTATGATTAATGTGGGCTCACTTGCTTTCATGACAGCACCTAATGATGTTAACTCAACATATGAAATATCTGAACCTGCAATGCTCTTGTATAACTACCTCTATTTAGAAAAATTAAGAGGCTAAAAAGTGGGATTCAAGAATAAGAATGTAGTGGGAAATAGTAACAATGACACAATTCAAAATGTGTCAATAGGAAGATGGACTGTGACTTGAATTCAAAGTTCCTATGGAAATACACTGACCATTAATACATCAGAACCAATCAATAGGTTTTTTAATATAAATGAATCCATTCACTTAAAAAAGGAGTCACCTTCAAGTTAGGTTATGAAAATACTCTTGGCAAAGTTTTTATTTGTTATGCAGATCATCCTATGAATGCTATTTATTCAGAGTTTTCTAGTTAACAAAACAGTTTCACAACTAAAAAAAATAGTTCTTATAATCCTGATTAACAATTCAGATCATTAGGGAAGGAATTTTTCCCAAATATCATTTAAAGTCTTTGATGAAAAGTAAGAAAACATAACCATAGCCAACTTAAGCATAAATGAAGTATTTTGTTTTTGTGTGTGCTTTTTTTTTTGGCAAGCACACATTATAAATCACAATATCAGTGGTATCAACCTATTTTGAGAAGAGATTGGAGATAGGACAGCTTTAAGAACGATAATGACTGGTACAGCTTATTCTGGTGCTGTTGCGAGATGCTGTTGAGTCCTTTCTGACTCATAGCAATACTGTATAGGGTTTCCAAGGAACGGCTGGTGGGTTTGAACCATCAACCTTGTGATTAGAAGTTCAGTGTTTATCCTACAGTGTCATATCTTAAACTTTTGCTATTGTTAACTGCCATGAGTCAGTTCTGACCCATAGTGACCCTGTATAGGGTTTCTGAGAAGCAACTGGTAGATTTGAACTGCTGATCTTGCAATTCAAACTGATTTTGCATTCCTAAACTTAACCTACAATGCCATATCTGGACTCCCAATTTATACTAACCTACTACAAAGTATTCATTTATAGTTGCCTTTTTATCACCTGGTAGGGAGTCCTGGTGTGGCGCTGTGGGTTAATGCACCAGACTGCAAAGCCATTTGAACTGCAAGGTCGGCAGTTCAAGCTCACCAACTGCTCCTCAGAACCCCTATACAGGGTTGCTATGGGTCGGAACCAACTAGAAGGTGCACAACAACACATTTCTAAAGCTAAAAATTACTCAAATAGTGTTTGTGTGTGTGTGTGTGTGTGTGTATGCATGTGTGTATATGTAGAGAGACAGAAACAGACAGCAGAATGAATAAGCTTGGTCTAGGAAGGGATGAGACCTGGTGTGGTGCTACATGTTAATGCTCTGGATAGCAAGATCTGTTTGAGTTGCAAGGTCGGAAGTTCAAGCTCACCAGTTGCTCCACAGAAACCCTATACAGGGTCACTATGAGTCAGAAGTGACTCATTGGCAGTTAACAACAATAAGCAAGGGATATGGAGTCCTGGTGGGGTGCTGTAGAATCAGCACTGGACTTGAACCATGAGGTTGTCCGTTAAAACCCACCAGTTGCTCCTTGGAAACCCTATACATAGGGTCGGTGTTGTGGGTTTATGCGCCAGACTGCAAAGTCATTTAAACTACAAGGTTGGTGGTTCAAGCTCACCAGCTGCTCTTCAGAAACTCTATGCAGGGTCGCAGTGTGTTGGAACTGACTCAACGGCACATAGCAACAACAACAACATAAGTTAGAGCAGACTTGATGGCACTTAATAACAACAAGAAGGGATATAAGTTGTAATACATTAACGTTTCATGAGTACAAGAACCATTAGAATAAAAAATAATAGAAAGGAAAACACTCTCCATTAAAAGTGATAAAGGGGCACATGAAAGTGAGGGAGGAGCCCTCCCCCATAAGGCCTTGAGGCCTAGGTCACACACAAAGGAAACTAACCGCTTCTTCTGCTTTTCTAAAAAGAAAGGAACACGGTGGTCTCACCACTCGCCCTACATAATCCAATATAAAGCTAGTAGGAAAGCTATTTTGGGGAGATTGGTATTTGGGACACTAGTCCACCGATGCTCCTCCGGCAATAAAGCCTCTTCCTCTAATAGCACTGGTTTTCTGATGATTTCTTTCTCGTCTTCTGTCCTCGTCTTCCTGCGGCAAAAGCAATAGAAGTACACTCCTGGTGTGGTGCTGTAGGAAAAGCGCTAGACTGTGAACTAAAAGGTCGGAGGTTCCAACCCACCAACTGCTCCTTAGAAATCCTGTACAGGGTCACATTGAGTCATAATTGACTCAACAGCACTAAACAAACAAACAAACAAATATCTTACTTTAAAAATCAACAGAACCCTAAAAGACTAAGCATGTCCGTAAAGTTAACAGTTGTGGTAGGTAACAGAGCTGAGACTGGCACCTATATCTTTATTTTTCCACCATGGGCTGCCTGTGAGATCTTCAGTGCATTTTCAGTAGAAGAAGGATGTGTATATGCAATTTTTAAAAGAGTATTTATAGAATCGAATAAATTAGACCACATGCCTTCTTTTGCAGTAGTAGTTTCATGTGTTTTACTATGCTTAAAAGACAATTTGGAATCCATGCATGAAAAACTGACCTACGAGAACACATCAAGGAAAGCTAACTAGTTATCCTAAAGTGTGCCCTCTTTGGCAGAATTTTTCAAATTATCTACAGTCTAGATTTTTTGGGGGAAAATTAATTGGTGAGAAATTATCAAAATCTATCCTCTTTAAGTCTAATTAAGTTTCTTGAATCACTTAAAATTTAACATAATACCATTAGCTCTTAATATTCTAACTTTTTAAATCTAACTTTAACTTCCCCTACGAATCGGGCTGCGAACCTTAAGGTCAGCAGTTCGAAACTACCAGCCGCTCCGCGGGAGAAAGATGAGGCTTTCTACT
>NW_006408593.1:1518688-1524817 GCF_000296735.1 Chrysochloris asiatica | reverse complement strand
ACTGTCCAGCTTTCACATGCATATGAGGTTATTGAAAACACCATGGCTTGGGTCAGGCACACCTTAGTCTTCGCTGACGTCTTTGCTCTTCAACACTTTAAAAAGGTCTTGTATAGCAGATTGGCCTAAGTTTAATGCAATATGTCCTTTGATTTCTTGACTGCTGCTTTTAAGTGTTGATGGTTGATCCAAGAAGAATGAAGTCCTTGACAACTTCAATCTTCTCTCCATTGATAAGACTGTTATTTATTGGTCCTGTGGTGAGGATTTTTGTTTTCTTTACATTGAGAAGCAATCCATACTGAAGGCTGTGCTCTTTGATCTTCATCAGTAAACATTTTAAGTCCTCCTCACTTTCAGCAAGCAAGGTTGTATCATCTGCATATTGCAGGTTGTTAATGAATCTCCCTCCAATCCTGATGCCACATTTTTCTTCATATAACCTAGTATCTCAGATTATTTGCTCAGTACACAGGTTGAATAAGTATGGTGAAAGAATACAACCCTGTCACATACCTTTCTTAATTTTAATCTATTCAGTGTTCTCATGTTCTGTTGGAACAATTGTCTCTTGGTCCATGTACAGATTCCTCATGAGCACAATTAAATGTTCTGGAATACTCATACTTCACAATGTTGTCCATAGCTTGTCATGATCCACATAGTGATTACTCAGTCAGTTTTCCAGTTAATGTCCATCTAGAGATACTTTAGGTCCATTTGGAGGCCTTGCTCACTTGAATAGAATGAATAGACTGCCAGAATTACTATGATTTCTTGGAAAAATTCATGCCACTTATTCACTGTATGCTGACCAAATAATTCAAGAAGGTGGACTATTTGAATGAATACAGCATCAGGATTGGAGGATGCTGTGTTAACAACCTGTACTTTGCAGAAGACACAACCTTCCTTTTCTGCAAGTAAAGAATATGAATACTTAAAACACTTACAGATGACAATCAAAGACTACAGCCCTCAGTATGGATTACATAGATATAAAGAAAAGAAAATAATATGAAGAAAACAAAAATCTTCACCACTAGACACATAATCAAATTCATGATAAATTCAGGGTTTTCCAGGAGCAGTTGGTGAGTTTGAACTGCTGTTCTTATGGTTCAAACTGACTTTGAAGTATAGTGTTGATTCTACAGCACCCTCTAGGACTCGGCTGGTGACTGGAATTGCTAAATAGCAAGTTAAAGTTTTCCCAGAAAAAAATAGGCTTCTTGCTTTAAGCCTTTGTAGAGTCTGGATCCTCAAGTGGAATCCTGAGCCCCACCCAGAGCCTTCAGGGTTGGTACATTTGCATTTAAAAAGACATGCAGACCACAACAACATTCACATACCTAGGGCATGTAAGACATCAAAATCAGTAGAAAGAAAGCATATCTTAAAGTTGCCACCTCTACCCTCACAAA
The DNA here is from genome assembly GCF_000296735.1 of Chrysochloris asiatica. NCBI lineage: Eukaryota > Metazoa > Chordata > Mammalia > Afrosoricida > Chrysochloridae > Chrysochloris > Chrysochloris asiatica. The sequence goes on along the minus strand of NW_006408593.1, from coordinate 1,523,393 downwards.
ATATGCAATCTATTACAAAAATAATGTTTATAAAGAAGTAATCACATCATGGAAATGTGTAAGAAGAGCCTCAATGGAAATACAATTTTCTTTGAGCTTCTTGAGAACAATATTATGTTTTTGTTTGGCAGTGTTGAGAGGAGGCAGAAGGTGCTAGAAGTAAAGGGAACCACACACAAAAGTAACCAGAAGAAAAGTGTGACATAATGATCCAAGAACATAAATAGTCTATCTAGTAGGCTAATATAGTTAATAAATATGTGGAAAACAGTGTGCTATGCAAAGAATATGAAAATCAAAATAAAAAAAAAACATATTTTGGTTCTTTGTTTTAAATTACGTTATGCAATTCATTATAATATTTACTATATTTCTCAGACTTTGATTTCTTACTTATTTGAAAGAGTTATTGACTCCAATCTGATGTTCATTTTTTAAATTACCTGATTTTCATTAGAATAAGTACACCCATCCTGGTGTGATGCTGTGGATTAATGCTAATGCGCTGGACTGTAAATTGCTTTGAACTGCAAGGTCAGCGGTTCAAGCTCACAGCCATTCCTTGGAAACCCAATACAGTGTCGCTATGGGTCGGAACCCACTCGATGGCATTTAACAACCACAACAACAACCATAATTGACTCGTTAGAGAAAAGAAAAGCCAATGTGGTCTTGTCAAAATGCCTATTTTTCCAGTGCATCCTCCAATTTATTATTTGGTAGTTTATCCTTCAAATAAAGGGAACAAAGTCCCTTTGCATAGTTTTCCTGGTTGTTTTTTTTTTTTTTTTTTCTAATTCAAGAAACATTAGTTTCATTCATTGATATTTGTATCATGCTCCCACCATCTGCCATACCTGGAATGCCTTTTTCCCTTCTCTATTTCTTAACTCTTTTAAAAAGCAAACCTCCTGTCATCAGAATCAATCCTGACTCATGGTGACCCTATCTAGGGTGTCTGAGACTGTAAATAGACTGGAAACAGACAGCATTCTTTTTCATTGAGCAGCTGGTGCATTTGAACTACTTATTTTGTGATTAGAAGCTCAACATCTAAGCCACAGTGGCACCAGGGCTCCTAGAGGCCATTTGGTTCCTTGCCTATAGTTACATCAAAATCATTTATATGCTTAACAACAATGTCTCTTTCCTTTTTAGCACATATCACCATTGTAAATATTCTATTAGTTTCACATGTGTTTATTCAAATAAATTGAGGATTCATGGAGATTTTTCCCATTCTGTGATAATTTCACAGCTTATTTGTGCTTAATAAATATATAATGAATGGATGAGTAAAAAAGGATCAATGAAGTCACTGGAAATGAAAAGTTTGGATATTGGGTTGATCCAGCATGACAGACTAGATAAATATGCTACCCTGGTCCTCTACTACAAAGAACAACAAAAACCAAGTGAAATTGATACTAATGACAGACTGAACCCAGATCTTCAAAGGAAAAGGTAAAGAAGTAGATCAAATACCAATTAGATGAAAATACTGACTGAAAAACTGTGAACAAGGAGGCATACAAAGTGGTACATTGCCACCTAACTAGGCACAGCAAGACCATTTTGAATAATTGTAAGAAGTAAGTATTATGAGTGGAGCAGAAACAAGATAATAGGACCTCTCATCCAAGACTGCACCACTACCATGATGCTGCATGGCAACAAGAGTGGTAGGATCTTTCCCCTTGCCCTGCACAGCCTCCCAGCGACCAGAGGTACAGATCTCTGACTCTCCAGGACTGGGTAGGCAGGCAAACCACTTCCTCACCAACCCACTGCAAGTGCTGGGTAAAGATTTTCTTTATTTTCTTAATTTCTTTCTTTGTAGATCATCCCTTTTAACCCACCCTCCTTTTCCTTTTCTTTTTTCTTCTCATTCCCATTTTTCTTTGGATCCTATGGAATGGACACCCCATACTCAACTGCCTCACAGTCAACTGCACCTACTCCAACCCACCCCATGATCTGCAGTGCAAAGCAACCAGGGTTTCAAACTCCTGCAGAGAAAGCAGCGTATACCTGACTCAGCCATTTGTGAAGGCTGGTGCTTGCACCACTACTGTGCCCCTTTTCTTCTAAAATGTATAGTTAAGTTCAGCACCACAACAAGAAGATAAGCAATCTAATTCAAATATGGGCAGATGATGTGAGCAGACACTTCACCAAAGACATTTGGGAAGACAATCAACCCATGTAGAATTGCTCATGATCATTAACCATTAGAAAGATGAAAATTAAAACACTGAATTATCACATCAACATTGATAGAAAAGTTCACAGAAACAGAAAAGTAGGAATTCTGGTGAGGATATTAAAGAAACTCGGACCCTCATACATAGTAAGACTGTAAAAATGGTGCATCTACTGTGGAAATGGTATGGTGAATCCTTAAAAAGTTGGAAATATAAATATTATATGTTCCAGAAATCCTGATACATATATATCCTAGAGAAATGGTTGCAACTGTACATCAACCAAGAGCTGCCAGAAATCCAAGCAGAATTCAAAAGAGAACATGAAACTATGGATATCATTTCTGTCAGATGGATCTTTTCTTAAAGCAGAGAATACCATAAAGATGTTTACTTGTACTTTATTAACTATGTAAATGCTTTTAACTGTGTGGATCATGACAAACTCTGGATAACAATGTAAGAACTGGTATTCCAGAACATTTAACTGTGCTCATGAAGAACCTGTACATAGACCAAGAGGTAGTTGTTAGAACAGAACAAAGGGATATTTAATGGTGTAAAATCAGGAAACATGTGCACCAGCGTTTTATAATTTCACCATACTTATTCAATCTGTGTGCTGAGAAAATAATCCCAGAAACTGGGTTATGTGAAGAAAAACATGGTTTCAGGACTGGAAGAAGACTCATTAGCAACCTGATATGTGGATGATACAACCTTGTTGCTGAAAGTGAAGAGGTGTTAAAATACTTACTGATGAAGACCAAATACCACAGCCTACAGCATGGATTTCATCTCAATGAAGACACAAAAATTCTCAAAACTAGACCAATAAATAATATCAAGATCAGTGGAGAAAAGACTGAAGTTGTCAAAGACTTCATTTTACTTGGATCCACTATCAATACTCATGGAAGCAGCAGTCAAGAAAATTAACATAATGCATTTTGGGAAATCTGCTGGGAAATACCTCTTTAAAAGATATCAGTTGAAGGACTACGGTACGCTTGACCTAAACTATGGCATCTTCTTTTGCCTTATATGCATGTAAAAGTGGACAGTGAATGAGGAGAAGAATCATTACAGTTGAATTTTGATGTTGCAGAATAATATTAAAAGTACCATGGATTGCCAAAAGTACAAACAAATCTGTGTTGGAAGAAATACAGCCAGAATGTTCCTTAGGAGCCAGGATGACAAGAATTCATATCTCCTGGTGTGGCCTTGAATAGGATAAACACTGAACTGATACCCAAAAAGTTGGTGGTTCAAACCCACCAGCTTCTCCTTGGAAACCTTATACAGAGTCGCTAAAAGTAGGAACCACTTGATGGCACATAGCAACAACAACTTCTGACATGCTATCAGGAGGGACCAGTTCCCGGAGAAGGACATAATGATCAGTGAATTGGAGGATCAGTAAAAACGATGAAGACCCCCAAGGAGATGGATTGACACAGTGGCAGCATCAATGGGCACAGTACTGGACAGTGGTTCACAGTACTGGACATAGGGTCGCTATGCATCAGAATTGACTCAATAATACCTAATAACAAGTCCACAAAGACTCTTCCTCACATCCTATTTTAGTGAGTAACAACCAGGGTCTTAAAAGCTTATGAGTGGCCATCTAAGGTACAACTATTGGTGTCTAACTGCTCAGAACAAAGAAGTTGTTGTTGTTAAGTGCCGTCGAGTCGGTTCCTACCCATAGCGACCCTGTACAGGGTTTCCGAGGGTGTAAATCTTTACGGAAGTAGAAAGCCTCATCTTTCTCCCGTGGAGCAGCTGGTAGTTTCGAACCGCTGACCTTAAGATTGGCAGCCTGATTCGTAACCATACGCTATCAGAGCTCCTACAACAAAGAAGAGTAAAGAAAATTAAAGACACATGGAAAGAATTAGTCCAAAGGACTAATGAACTCCAAGAATCCTAGCATCCATGACCTTTAGATCAGAGAACCTAACTGGTGCCCAACTACCAATGTTAATCACTCTGAAAGGGATCACAAGAGAACATGGAGGATAGAGCAGGAGAAAATGTAGACCCAAACTCAAAAGCATAAGAAGATCAGGTTGCTGTTCCGATAGAGACTTGTGGACCTCCCCACACTATGGGACCCTGCAGGGCTGGAACTGAACTTACCCACTTGGCTCAGCTTTCAGTCAAACAATAGACATGCCTATGGTAGCACATGTGGTTACGTAGTGGTTACGAATCGGGCTGCGAACCTTAAGGTCAGCGGTTCGAAACTACCAGCCGCTCCGCGGGAGAAAGATGAGGCTTTCTACTCCCGTAAGGATTTACACCCTCGGAAACCCTGTACAGGGTCGCTATGGGTCGGAACCGACTCGACGGCACTTAACAACAACAACAAATGGTAGCAAGGAGCTCTGGTAACATAGTCGTTATGAGTCAGACTGCTAATTTCAAGGTCAGCAGTTCGAAACTATCATCTGTTCCATAGGAGAAAGAGAGGTTTTCTGCTCCCATAAAGA
>NW_006408593.1:1516395-1518588 GCF_000296735.1 Chrysochloris asiatica | reverse complement strand
TCCCGTAAGGATTTACACCCTCGGAAACCCTGTACAGGGTCGCTATGGGTCGGAACCGACTCGACGGCACTTAACAACAACAACAAATGGTAGCACAGTCGTTATGAGTCAGACTGCTAATTTCAAGGTCAGCAGTTCGAAACTATCATCTGTTCCATAGGAGAAAGAGAGGTTTTCTGCTCCCATAAAGATTGACAGCCTCGGATACCCTATATTGGGCCGCTGCGAGTTGGAACCGACTTTATAGCACATAACCACTTCCATGAAATAGACAATAACGGCAGGGAGGCATGCTCCCCTTAGAACAATCATCCCCACAAGATCAAAGAATAATGTTCATTCTGATATATAGCCCAGAAGACTGTAAAGCATAGGAAAGACGGAAAGATGGAAATGAGAGACGTAGGGAGAAAGTGAAAGAATTATATATGGGATTTCAATCAATGTGAGGAAGTAAATTGTGCATGCACTGTTGAAAGGAAAATCAGTTTTCTCTTTAAACTTTCACCCAAATCACACCACACACAAAAAGGTTTAAAAAAAATTAAGAGGGAAAGCAGTTTCAATTCTCTTTAATTTTTTTTTTTTACATGTTAGCCATTGGAAATGTTTATTGTATACAAAGTACTAAAACAGAATAGTTGTTTAAAAGAGTCATACAATGTCGTACAATAAACATTTCCATTGGCTAAAATGAAAAAACAAAACAAAACAAAAATGGAACTTGAAATGGAGTCCTGGTGTGACACTGTGGGTTAATGTGCCAGACTGTAATGCCATTTGAACTGCAAGGTCAGTGGTTCAAGCTCACCAGCTGTTCCTCAGAAACCCTAAACAGGGTTGCTATGGGTCAGAACCAACATCCTATGACATAGTAATAGTCCATACTTGTCTGATAATAATAAAAGTTTTATTTAACTTATCTTCAATAAGCAATTTATATAGTCGTGTGAATTTGAAACTGTTATCATAAATATAATTGCCATAATCATCAGTTATTCACAACTGAAAAAAAAACATCATCATCATCATTATTGCTGTCATCATCATCATCATCATCATCATCATCATCATCACTATCAAATTTTAAAACAGCACTTTCTTGTTGTTGTTGTTAAGTGCTATCGTGTCAGTTCAAACCCATAGCAAAACTGCATAGGGTTTCTGAGAAGCAGCTGGTGAGCTTGAACCACTGACCTTATGGTTCAAATCCACTTTGCTGTCTAGCGCATTAACCCACAGTGCTAAACCAGGACTCTAAACAGTAGTTTAGCTTTATGGAAACTGAAAGTATATACAGAGTCAAGTGTAGTTTTCATGAATAAAGAGGATTAATGATCAGATGAAGGGAGAAGAAGAGTAAATCTATAGAATTTATTCATGCTATGAGTTATAAAGTGAAATTTAGCTTTGAAAGGAAGAAATAAAATTTGCATTTTCAAATTTATACCTAGCTTGCCACCCTCCGGGCCAGGACGAGAAACAGATGCTGTCAATAAAAATTACAACACTTATGTAATATTGTGACATACTTATGTGAATGTAAGTATTTTTCTCAGAGATTTTTCACTTACAAAGGCAATCACTTTTTAGTGTTTGTCCTTCATCTACAATACATGGCCCCATCACATTAGAATTTAGCGAATAACCACCTCACAATGCAGTTGTTTTATTATTTTTTTTTTCCATCTGAACTTGTATCCTATGCATATAAAATATTATCTGCTCATTGAACTACAAATTCACACCAAGCCTATCATGGGTTATTCTCAACGAATGTTTTCCTTTGCAGAAAAGAAATAATTCAGACTTCATTTTGTTAACAAAATATGGTGTCATATGTTCAGAATGTTACTTAAGATATCCATTCTTACATTATTCAATGTATTGTTTTTGTATAATATCAAGTAGTAATAGGTTAACCAGTGTAACAAACAGGCATTACGCATAGCATGTAACTGATGTTCATCTCCAGTAGGTACTACTCAATCTGTCTGGGCAGAGCTGATGAAAGGAAATACAGACGGGTAACTCATGATACTGTAGTGAATAATGCTTATCAGGATGGATTGTGAGGGTTGGAAATGCAAAGGTAGACGTTTTGTTACAAGGAAGGGAGTGATTAATTCTCCAGGATAGGAGCGGAGGTCTCTGGGACCATCAACGGAGAAGAGCCAAGAGCAGGACCCAACC
>NW_006408593.1:1512324-1515874 GCF_000296735.1 Chrysochloris asiatica | reverse complement strand
ACAGTATCTTTTGCTAATTAAAATGTTGTTCTTTCTAGATATAATTGTGTTTGTAGAACAGTCACAAAATTCAATCTTGCTTTTGCTTGTAAAACATCTCTTATTTTTTGAAAGGAAAAGAATGTTGCATGCAAATTTTTTTCCATCACAATTTCCTAAATATTTTTCATCCAGTATTCAATAGTTTTTGTCCAGTGTTCCAATTATGAGTCAAAAATTCTAATTTGACATCTATTGCATTTAAATAACTAATATGCAACTTCAAGTAAATCAACATCTCTCTAATATTTATGATTTTTATACCAATATTAATTTTATTCTAATTACACATATTAATACACAATTAACAGATAAATATGAAGAGAAAAGTTATTTTAGTTACAGGCAATTTTTGTGACTAGCATCATGAGAAAAATAGGACATTTTCACCCATAAAAATGATGAAGTTTGAAATAATTGGAGTTTGTGAAGTACACATTATAAATAAATATTCAGTTCCTAAGAGGACAAAAGATTTTCTCTATGGCTAGAAATTTTAGTTCCTAAATTAGGGTGGTTATCCCTGAGTAGTCTCATCACTTTAACCACAGATGGGGATTTCTAAGAACTCTAATACTGAAGGCTATACTAATAGGCATTATGGGTGGGTGCATTATGGATGGGTGAATTTTGGAAATCTAATAAAACTGCACTCAGAACTTTCAAAATTCAATTATTTTTGCATACAAGAAAAAAAAATCTTTTAATAGCTACTTGCTCATTATTCCCTTCATTTTGCCCATAGTTTTGTCCATTTGAAATCTGGCTAGCATTGAAGATAATGCACTGAAAATTCACTGCATTAAGATGGTCTTACGGCACTTTTGATTTTTATGAAGTGTAATCCATTTCTAAATAAGGATAGAAAACAGAAAATTCAACAACTTATCTATTAGCTAGTAACCTGCTAGGGAAAATAGAAAATTCGTCTTTAAATGAAAACTGTAGTCTCTGTTATGTACAATGGCCTGGAGGAATTTCTATATTATAAATATGAAAGATAAGACTGAAATCTCATTTTTTTCAGTTCCTTTATTTATATTATTGCTTTCTGAAAATCTTTATGAGTTAATACACTGAATTATCAAGACCAAGATGTTTCCTAATCAAAACCAGTATATGGTGGATATTTACCATCTTTTTTTTTTTTTTTTTCCACTCAGAAATGGAATGCCCTTCTGGTACTTTGCTATTCCTCAGTCATGTGGGACACAATGACCCTGTCACAATAGAAACTGTCTTGTCAGCCCTTTTGTACTTAGAATCTGAATACATGATTTGACTCAACCAATCTAATGTTCTCAATTTAAATGCAGGATGTACATCAGGGATTCAGACATGCAGGGACAGTTTGGATATCAGTGAGAGATTCAGTAGCAAGAGCATTCAGCTTTCAGAATCAGTGATGTATAACCATATTGAGACATGTTTTATGACATTGATAAAAAATTTAGAAAACCATGAAATCCAAGAGGCAAAATACTGAGGCAATAACTGACACCAAGAGAAATAAACTATTGTATGGAAATGAAAACATAGTTATTATTTATTATGTGGTAGATTTATGAACAGTAATAACATAAAACGAAAAATGAATACACTAGAAATAGGGATTTAAGTAAAAATGTGATGCAAAAATACTGTGAGAATGCGGATAAGGAGGTGTTTGTCAAAGGGAAGGATTTGAGAAAGCTAAAATCTCATCATCAAAATTTGGAAGCCAATAGATAACAAAACCAGAAAAATGATGAAATAATCATATGATTGTTGTCTGTTGTTAAGGTCCATGGAGTTGGTTCCAATTCATAACAATATATATATGTGAAACATTATTCTTTTAAAATAAATACGTTCCTCTCCTTTCCTGCCTTCTGGGCTATGTTGTTTTTTGTTAAGGGCTTTCTAGTTGGCTTCAACTCATAGTGTCCCTATGGGTAGCAGAAAAAAACACTACCTGGTCCTATGCCATTCTCACAATTATTGTTACTCTTGAATTCATAACTGCTGCCATTGTGTCAATCAATCTCATTGAGAGTCTTCCTATTTTTCTCTGATGCTCTTGTTTACCAAGCATGATGTCCTTCTCTAAAGACTGGTCCTCCCTGTTAACATGTCTGAAGTATAAGATCTGAAGTCTTGCTATCAAAGGAGGATTCTGGTTGTATTCCTTCCAACACAGATTTGTTTGTTCTTCTGGAAGACCACAGTATTTTTTATATTCTTCTCTAGAACCAAAATTCAAATGCATCTATTCTTGCATTGTCTTCCTTATTCCTTGTACAACTTTTGTGTGATATGATGTTATTGAAAATGTCATAGTTTGGGTCAGATGCACGTTAGACCTCAAACTAATACCTTACTCTTAAAAACTTTAAAGTTTGGCTAAGGCAATAATTCATTTGATTTATTGACTGCTGCTTCCGTGAGTGTTGATAGTTGATCCAAGTAAAATGAAGTCTTTGACAGCTTCAATCTTGTTTCCATTTATCATGATGTTATTTTTCGTCCATTGATGAGGATATTTGCTTTCTTTAAATAGAGATGAAATCCAAACTAAAGACTGGAGTGTCTTATCTTCATCAGTAAATATTTTAAGTCCTCTTCACTTTCAGCAAGCAAGGTTGTATCATCTGCATATCGCAGGTGCCTGATGCCACATTCTTCTTCATATAATTCAGCTTCTCAGATTATTTGCTTAGAATACAGACTGAATAACTATGGTGAAAGAATATAACCCTGGTGCTTACCTTATCTGATTTCAAACCATTCAGTATTCCCTTAGTCTGTTCTAATGTACAAGTTCCTCAGGAACACAATAAAGTGTTTTTTAATACACATTCTTTGCAATAGAGTGTTATAGTCCACACAATTGGAAGACTTTGCATAGTCAATAAAGCACAAGTAAATATCTTTCTGGTCTTCTCTGCTTTCAGGCGAGATCTATCAGACATCAGCAATGATATCCCTCATTCTAACTTGAATTTATGAATCTGGTTTGAATTTCTAGCAGTTTTCTGTCGATGTACTGATGCAGCCATCTTTTAATTAACTTCAGCAAATTTTACTTTCATTAGATATTAAGGATATTGTGTGAAGATTTCTGCATTCCATTGAATCATCTCTCTTTAGAATGGATAATAATAGGGATCTCTTTTTTCAGTTGGCTAGATAGCTGCCTTTCAAATTTCTTGGCATAGATGAGTGAATGCTTCCAGTATTTCATCAGTGGTTGTTGAAAGATTCCAGTTTGTATCCTGTCAATTCCTTTTGATTTGTTTTGACAATAAGAACTTCAGTGCAGCTTGGACTTCTTCCTTCAGTATCATTGGTTCTTGACCATATATTACCTCTTGAAATGGTTGAACATGAACCTTTTGTTTTGGTACAGCAACTCTATGTATGCCTTCCATGTTCTTTTGATGCTTTCTACATCATTCATTATATTGCTCATAGAAACCTTCATCATTACAATATGAGACTTGAATATTTTTCTTCAGTTCTTTCAACTTGA
>NW_006408593.1:1510227-1511609 GCF_000296735.1 Chrysochloris asiatica | reverse complement strand
ATATGGTCTCCAGCATCATTTCTATGGCCAATAATATATTTTCCAATTACTGATCCTTTCTCTTTGTTTCTAATCTTCACATTAAAATCAGAAGCAATTATCAATACATCCTGATTACATGTTTGATCAGTTCCAGACTTAAAAAGTTGGGTGCTGTTGTCGTTCTTACGTGCCCTAGAGTTGGTTCTCAAAGCAATCCTACATAGGGTTTCTGAGGCTTTAAATGTTCCCAGGAGCAGAAAGCTTCATTTTTCTCTTGATTAATGGCAGGTGGGCATGAACTGCTGAACTTGTGATTCAGTCTTATCTTATGTAGCCAAAAGAAGTTAGTAAAATTCTTCAATTTCATTTATCATTGACTTTAGTGGTGGCTGCATGAATTTGAATAACAGTGATATTAAATGCTATTCCCTTTAAGCATATGGATATTATCCTATCACAGACAGCATTTTAATTCAAAATAGATTTTGAAATATTAGTTTTGAATTTGAAAGTGAAGCCATTCCACTTCTTAGCTATATCCCTGGGCAAACACTAGCCCTTTCACATATATAGAAATGTATTATGGGGAGCCTGTCCTATAGCATTACACCAGGACTCCCATTCAAGATTGGGAATTAAGTTGGCATTGTATTCAGCCACTCTTGTATCTTCTTTACACATCATAAAAGATGATTATACACATGGAGCTCACCAGATGGAATACATAGAAATCTAATTGACTACATCTATGGAAAGAGATGATGGAAAAGCTCCATAACATCAGTGAAAACAAGGCCAGGGGCAGATTGTGGAACAGACCATCAATTGCTCATATACAAATTCAAACTGTAACTGAAGCTTAAGAAAATGAAAACAAGTCCATGAGAGCCAAAATATGACCTTGAATATATCCCACCTGAATTTAGACATCATCTGAAGACTAGATTTGATGCATTTAACACTGAAGACCGAAGATCAGAAGAGTTGTGGGATGACACCAGGAACATCATACATGAAGAAAGCAAAATGTCATTAAGAAGACAAGAAAGAAGGAAAAGATCAAAAGGGATGTCAGAAGAGACACTGAAACTTGCTCTCTAGTGTAGAGATACTAAAGCAAATGGAATAAATGAGGAGGTGCAAGAGCTGAACAGAAATTTTCAAAGGTCAGCTTAAGAAGACAAAGTCAGATATTACAATGAAATGGGCAAAGATTTGGAGTCAGAAAACCAAAAAGGAAGAACACGTTCAGCATTTCTCAAGCTGGGGAAACTGAAGAAAAAATTCAAGCCTTGACTTTTGTTATTGAAGGATTCTCTGGGGGAAATTATTGAAGGATGCAGAATGCATCAAGAGAAGATGGAAGGAATACACAGTCACTGTACCAAAAGGAAATGGTT
>NW_006408593.1:1507452-1509002 GCF_000296735.1 Chrysochloris asiatica | reverse complement strand
ATGCTTTTGAGTTATGGTGTTGGAGGAGAATATTGAAAGTGCCATGGGCTGTCAAAAGAAACAACAGATGTATGTTGGAAGAAGTGCAGCCAGAGGGCTCCTTGGAGGCCAGGATTGCTAAACTTTGTCTCTCATACTTTGGACATAATGTCAGGAGGGACCAATTGCCAGAAAAGGAGATCATGTTTGGTAAGGTGGAGGGTCAGAGAAAAAGAGGAAGACCCCCAGCAAGATGGATTGGCCAGGTGGCAGCATCAGTGGGCTTAAGCGTGGCAACAAAAGTGAGGTTGTCCCAGGACTGGGTACTGTTTCTTTCTGTTGTGCATAGGGTTGCTATGAGTTGGTGCTGACTCAATGGCACCTAACAACAACAACAACAACATCCATAAGTCTTTGGGTTGGTTTTGGCAATATCAACTTTTTTACTGCAATCAATAAGGTTTCATTTCAGGGCACAAATGGAAGATTGGACATCTTTTATGTACCACTTGAACTGTGGCTCCTTAGCACTGAACAGGTCTCTTTCCTTTACCATTTGCTCTATTGTAAGTAGGTCCAACCAGCCAACTTCTCTATATTTTTCATCCTGGGAAAACTGCAGAACATACCATGCACACAATCACTCAGTCTTGCTTCTCTCTAATATGTGCTCTGTTGATGATGATATTTTGTGTATTAATATTGTCACTTCACACCATGCATTTTCAGTACTCTCCCCCACTTAACTAGTGGAGGCAGAGTTACTGGTGCCTTTAAAATAAGTCACATGTAAAGAAACAATTCAGAAAAGTCATCCTTAAGATTTTTCTTCTCTTTGCTAACAAATGTCTTAGCCTGGGTTCTCTAGAGGTGCAAAACCAATGAAACTCATATATAGATATGTAAGGAGAAGTTTATATCAAGGAAATAGTTCAGACAGCTATAGATATCTGAGTCAGATGAACCAAGATCAGCAGGTCAGATGGCAGGCAGATTGGCAGGCTGGCAAGCTGGTGCTGCAGGTAAGAAGGCAAGCTACTTAAGACTTCCATGATTGGCAGTTCATAGAGCAGGCCACTGGCTCAAATCCAAAGAAGCAGAAGTCAGTGGATGAGACAGATGCAAGACCCATACCCAACAGAAAACAAGCAAGCTTTGCCCTGGTGTGTAATATACTGGAAATAGGCCATATCCCCAAAGAAACTTTCCTCCATCCATTGCCTACTCATAGCCGACTTCATCATAGAGTTAATTACATTATACTAGATCTCATTATGGGGATAACAACATCTCAACTGCCACACCACTGAGAATCCTGGCCCAGTCATGTTGACACAAATTGCCAACTATATACATGGGAGCACAATGTCTCCACAGGCTAAGCACTGAACTATGAACCACAAAGTTGGCAGTTTGAGCCAGTTAGCCACTCTACAGTAAAAAGATGGGGTTTTCTGCTTCTGCAAAGATTTCAAACCTTGGAAACACTATAAAAGATCACTGTGAGTTGGAACTCACTAGACAGCACTTAACAACAACAACAAATACACACACACACACACACACACACA
>NW_006408593.1:1504875-1506529 GCF_000296735.1 Chrysochloris asiatica | reverse complement strand
CTTTAATTTTTTTTTTTTTGTATATAAAAAGCTTTTTATTTTGTAGCATAGCTTCTATCCCCTGCAGTTAGAGTCCTGCATCTTTATATTTTAAATTTTGATCACATAGTTTAAGTTTAATGTAATAACATAGATAAAAACTGCACATTCTTCATTTATGTTTAGAAAAAAATTTGATCACAATTTATATTTATTTATCTTGATATTTCTTAGTGTTCTTTTGTGTTTGTAATTTAAAGTTTAAATATTTAACAAAAGCTTTTCTGGCATTAAGATATTTTTTTTTTCTAATATTTTCAGGTAATAGTAATAATATTCAAGGTTAACTGAACACTGTCAGGTTATTTATCTTATTTTATTTCATTTTATGTTAAAAAGTCTTATGATCATAGTATAATGTTTAACTTTATATTTTATACATTATCTTGTAGCAATAATCTCTACATCTTTCTGAAATGAGAAAATAAATTTAGCTTATTTAAAAGAAAGAGAAGTTTAATGTTAAGTGTTTAATAAAGTATAACACATGCTATGCATATGCTATAAAACAGGTCGGCTCTAAACTCATCAAAATTTTATTTATCTTTGAGGTAAATACAAATACTATCCTAGTTTATAGATTAAACATATATAATAATAACGAGATAAAAGGTCACATAGAAAGTGGTAGAAGTTAATATTTAAACTGAGGCAGACTGACACTAGTGTCTATGTGCTATTAATTATTATACTATATCTTTCCATAAACAAAGACGGGGAAAAAGCGAAGGGTGAGAAAAGGATAAGGACAAGGGGGAATCATAGGACAAAGACTGGCAAGAAAAGAAGCAGATAGAGGGAGGAAAGGCAAAGAGGGAAAAGGAGAAGTCAAAACTGAAATCACTGAATGCATCCCTAATCACATGTGCTTTCATTTGTTTGTATTGTTTATTTGTTATTTCCTTATGGAAGAGTTTGTAAGATAAAAATGTGAAAGAGTTAACTTGATAAGTAGAAGCATACTTATAAATAAGGAGTACTGGTGGTGTAGTGGGGTAAGCACTGAACTGTTAACCACAAGATCAGTGGTTCAAACCCACAAGTCACTCCACTGGAAAAAGATGAGGCTTTCTGCTCCTGTAAATATTTAGTCTTGGAAACCTATTATAGCATCACAATTGTTGTCCTTGTTAAAAGCTGTCCTGTCAGTTCCAACTCATAATGACCCTGTAAAGGGTTTTTGAGAAGTGTCTGGTGGGTTTTAACCATCAACCTTGGGGTTAGCAGTCCAGTGCTGATCCTACACAGCAGGACTTCTAGGTCATTATCAGTAGGGATCCACTAGATGTCAGCGATATTTTTAACTGAATTAAAAGGTTAAAGAATAATGATGAATCTGCAAAACACTTCATGTCATAGATATTTTGTCCCCCCAAAATATGTGTCAACTTGGCTGGATCATAATTCTCAATGGTTTGGCAAATATGTAATGATATAATTTGGTAGTTTTGTGATATAATTCCCCATGATGTGATCTGATATGATAGACCATTAAGAGAATTAAGCGTGGGCTTTAATATCCTTAATACCTTCACAACCCTCATTTAAGGAAGTGTTTCAAGGTTGTGCAATGAACTATCTTTTATCTTAAAAGGGTAAAAGGAGAGAGAAGTGA
>NW_006408593.1:1501790-1502750 GCF_000296735.1 Chrysochloris asiatica | reverse complement strand
CCTGTACAGGGTTTCCGAGGCTGTAAATCTTTACAGGAGCAGAAAGCCTCATCTTTCTCCCGCAGAACAGCTAGTAGTTTCGAACTGCTGACTTTGCGATTTGCAGCACAATTTGTAACCACTATGCTACCACAGCTCCTTGACACATAGGTTGAACAGGTGTTGAAGGAAGTATGTCCACAAATGTATAAGGGTTTGAAAGTGAACGTTTGAACATGAGGTGTTTTTTTTTAAATTTTTCTTTCTTTCTGCAACCATATCCATAAATGTGGTGCAGCATAGAGGGGGCAAAGTTATGAAAAATTCTTATTAATTACGAATTACCTTAACTGGCTGGGTTTAAGGACTCAGGACCATAGTCTTGGTGGACACACCATGCTCATTTGGCATGACATAGTTCTCAAGACAATCTTAAAATCTCACGAGCAGCCATCTAAAGTGAAACTAGTTGTCTTTTTTCTTTCTGCACAGAAGAAAAGAGAAGAACAGTGAAAATGCTTAGAAGCAATTAGTCCAACTTTCAGCCAAGCAATAGAGAGAAATTAAGGAAGACAACAACATCAGTGAAATAAGTATAACATAGAATGGTCACCCAGTTGGGATTAAAAGGGCAACATTTGTCCAAGGACAAAGTTCAGAACAATTGGGAATGGAGTAATAGAAACAAGAAACACCGAAGTGGGATAAATGATGCTACATTGTTGTTGTTAGGTGCCATCGAGTTGGTACTTACTCACAGTTTTCCTATGTACAACAGAACAAAACACTGCCTGGTGTTGACCTAACCTCACAATTTTTGCCACACTTGAGTGCATTGATATTGTCACTTTGCCAGTCCATTTCACTGGTTGTCTTCCTCTTTTTCACTGACCCTGGACCTTACCAAACATGATATCTTTCGCCAGCTAATGGTCCCTCCTGATAATATGTCCAAAGTATGAGGGATGAAGTTTGGCCATT
>NW_006408593.1:1498091-1500430 GCF_000296735.1 Chrysochloris asiatica | reverse complement strand
TTTGCACACTTTGTTATAATATTTGACTTTGTCTTCTCAAGCTGACCTTTGAAATTTCTTGTTCAGCTCTTGGACCTCCTTATTTCTTCCATTTGCTTTATCACCACTCATCTGTCAGTTTGTTGTACTGTGGTGGCTTGTGACGTTCTATGATTCTAGAAGCTATGCCACCAGTATTTTAAATACCAGCAGGGTCACCCATGGTGGACAGGTTTCTGAGGAGCTTCTAGATGAAGACAGATTAGGAAGAAGAAGTGACGAACTACTTCTGAATATTTAGTCACTGAAAACTTTATAAATAGCAGAGAAAAACTGTCAGATATAGTGCTGAAAAATGAGCCCCTCAGGTTGGATAGCACTCAAAATGCAACTGGGGAAGAGCTGCCACATCAAAGTAGAGTTGACCATGATGACATGAATGGATTAAAGCCGGTGGGAGTAAAGCCCATGGGACCTTCATTTGCTGATGGGGCACAACTCAAAATAAAGATAAACAGCTATAAACATCCATTAATAATCAAACCATGGAATGTACAAAGTATGAATCTAGGAAAACTAATAATTGTCAAAAATGGAATTCATAAACATCGATATCTTAGGAATTAATGAGCTGAAATGACTGCTTTGGGTTTACTATGCTGGGGTTGACAAAGTGAAAAGGAATGGTGCTACATTCATTGTCAAAAAGAACATATCCAGATAAGTCATGAGGTACAATGCTGTCTGTGATAGGATAATATCCATGTGCATACAGGGAAGACAAGTTAATACCACTATTATTCAAATTTATACATCAACCACTAAAGCCAGTGAGGATGAAATAGAAGAATTCTACCAATTCTTCAATCTGAAACCAAACAAACATGCAATCAAGATGTATTGATCATTACCAGGGATTGGAATGCAAAGGTTGGGAGCAAAGAGGAAGGATCAGTAGTTGGAAAATATTGTCTTGGTGATAGAAATGATGCTGGAGATCTCATGAAAGAATTCTGCAAAACCAATAATTTGTACACTTCAAATACCTTCTTTAGACAACAAAAGAGACAACTATATACATGGACCTCACCAGATGGAATACATAGAAATCAAATTGACGACATCTGCGGAAAGAGATGATGGAAAAGTTCCTTATCATCAGTGAAAACAAGGCCAGGGGCAGACTGTGGAACATACCATCACTTGCTCATATGTAAATTCAAACTGAAGCTGAAGAAAATGAAAACAAGTCCGTGAGAACCAAAATATGATCTTGAATATATCCTACCTGAATTTAGAGATCACCTGAAGAACAGATTTGATACATTAAACACTAAAGACTGAAGACAAGAGTCGTGGGATGACATCAAGAACATCATACATGAAGACAGCAAAAGTCATTAAGAAGACAAGAAAGAAGGAAAAGGTCAAAATGGATGTCAGAAGAGATGCTGAAATTTGCTCTCCAGTGTAGAGATGCTAAAGCAAATGGAAGATGCTACATTGAGGGGATTGAAATTATTGAGATGAAACAAAGTATATGATTTGCTGAATGCAAAAATGATGATCTAATCATCACTCAATTCACAATAAAAAGTTAAAAATTAAAAAAAAAAAGAAAGGAAAAAGCTATCGGTGATCTTATTCCCCAAAAGGTAATTCAATGTAGAATATTATATTAGTTCTTTCTAAAATTCACAATATATATTCAATATGTTGTTGTTAATAGTCATCAAGTAGGTTTAGACTCATAGTGACCCTGTATAGGGTTTCTGAGGAGCAGTTGGTGGGTTTGAACCACAAACCTTGTGATTAGTAGTATAGGACTTATCCTACAGCAGTACACTAGAACTCCTTATTTCAATATAGTGTACAATTTTTGGATCTCCTGAATATTTCAATATGCTATGTACCAGATGGACAGTAAGCAATTAGAGAGTTGAAAATTCAACACCAATGTTTCTCAAACATGTTTTTTTTTTTATTTTAATACGATTATCTTCACATATACTATGCTACTGTATTTTTTGTTACATAAATCAATTAATTTAAGTCACAAAAAAATCAATGGTTAATGTAAAATTATTAGATCAAGACATATATTATATACCATATATTGTGTATATGCACATATATACAGCTTATATATAAAAACATACTTTATTGGCATACATAAATGATAGGTAGATAGAAAGAGATAGGTAAATAGATAAATGATAGATTTACTATAAGAATTTAAAATGTTATTAATAAACTGCTAGTGAAATATATATTTCTTTGCCTTTGCCATTTTTATTAGGAGCCATTGAGTCAGTACTGACTCATAGCGACCCTATGCACAACAGAATGAAACACTGCTC
>NW_006408593.1:1494051-1497806 GCF_000296735.1 Chrysochloris asiatica | reverse complement strand
CTTTTGCATGCATAGGAAGTTACTGAAAATACCATGGCTTGGGTCAGGCGCACCTTAGTTCTCAAGCTGACATCTTTGCTCTTCTACACTTTAAAAAGGTCTTGTGCAGCAGATTTTCCTAATGCAATATGTCCTTTGATTTCTTGACTGCTGTTTCCATGAGTGTTGATAGTTGATCCAAGAAGAATGAAGTCTGTTGATAAGAATGTCGTTTATTGGTCCAGTGGTAAGTATTTGTTTTTCTTGACATTGAGATGCGGTCCAAACTGAAGGTTGTGCTCTTTGGTCTTCATCAGTAAATATTTTAAATGTTCTTCACTTTCAGCAAGCAAGGTTGTATCATCTGCATATCACAGGCTGTTACTGAGTCTTCCTCCAATCCTGAATAAAGCCTAAGGAGAGACAAATTCCTTATGGTAGACATATTCAAAACAGAAGATAATGAAGAAAATATGTGTCAAAGAGGGTTTTTAAGATAGGAAGAAAAATACGACTCTGAGGAAAAGTAAAAAGATGTGTTGACATATCTTCCTGCTAAGAATGTAAACTCACTAAGCTCATCACCCTTTTTGCATTTATTCCTTACTTATCATTTAAATTTATAGAACTGTTGTTAAGTGCCGTCGAGTCAATTCAGACCCATAGCGACCTTATATAGGGTTTCCAAGGAGTAGCTGGTGAGCTCGAACTGCTGACCTTGCAGTTCAAACGGCTTTACAGTCTGGCACATTCACCCACAGCTCCACATAGTGGCAAATCTGCTTTCCAAGCCACATGCAAGAGTAAACTATATTGGCCAGTTTATGTATCTACTTTTACATTTATGGTGTGGGCCCCACCCAAACGTATTCCCATGGTGTCAGGAATGTGCATAGAATTTTCTAAAAGATTTACACTTTACTTTAGTCCAGGTATTGAAAATACAGAAGCTATTTGCAGAAGGATTGAGATTATCCATGTGCCTTAGGTATTTTCTTCTCTGAGGCTTGCTTTAAATTCAGGTCAGAACGCTACTGTAATATCGGAATAGAAAAGAGCAACACTGTTTTGACATTGTATATCTTGGCATAAATCTGGTCTCATTCACAGTGGGAGACGTCATGAAACTCAACTCAGTGTAATATAAAATCAAACAGGTTAAAAGGGTTCGAAAGGCCAACATGCTATGTTTTAGGTGTCCAGCATCTAGTAATAAAACAAGATAGGGTAGAATCAGATTTCTATTCTATTATTAATTCAGTATTTATAATTTACCTCCTATGTGCCAGGAACTGTGTCAAGGGCATAGAAATTCATAAAAAAAAAAACCTGTTTCCTATCCTTCAGAAGTGAATAATCTATCAACTACCGCTTTAACAAAAAACCATAACTGATCTGGGAAGTTGACATTTATTGTGACACTTGGTAAGAGCCGTATAATGAATGAAGTGTAAATCAAGGAGTCACACTTGGATTTTAGTTTTGTTTAATAACAAGGATTCACTGTAACTCTCTATATATTCAGCTCTCTTACTCATAAAGCAAGTTTTTGCCGTTACTTGCTTTTCGATTTGGGTATTCTGCTGACACAAACAGAATGTATGTTTATCCTGGTGGTTTTGCTTTACCAACTCATCACTCAATTCCATTTTTTTGTTTAAATGGAGTGATTGACTTTTTTTGAATTATAATTCATCTTTTCAGGATTTGAGGTTACTGTTAGATGTCATTGAGTCTATTCAGACTTAGGGAGACCCCATGAGTGCATAGTAGAACTACCCACCCCCCAACCTTGCAGAAGCAGGTTACACAAGACTAACTTTCAAGGTGCTTCTGGGGGATTCTAACCTCTAACCTTTAGGCCAGCACTCACATTTTCACTTTTTAAAGGACCCAGATATGCAGTAGCATAGATCAGGTTCTTAATTGCTTCTGGTGAGCCAATACAACTTAGTTAATGATCATTAATATATGAGACTAGAAACCTAGGCATATGCAAATATTAATGAGTAGAGCAATAGTCCTGGAACAGAGCCCATTAAGTTCAATTTAGACATCATCTATGATCCCAGTTCATAAGGGATGATTCCCGGCATTTAAGTCAGAGCACAAACAATGTCTTCATCTGAATGGAGTATTATTTAAGAATATTGCCCCAGGCCACTCATAAAACTTTTTATAGCTCTTTGTTGACCTCTGAAAAGTCTAATGAAACACAATTTCCACTTCTTTCCTTAAGCCTTTCATTTGTTTTTCATATTTGCAGAACTCTTTCTTGTTCCATTTGTCTGTGAAAACGGAGTGGTGGTGGTATGCTGTGGAGTCAGTTCTGACTCATAGTGACCCTGCATAGGGTTTCCAAGGCTGCAACCTTTAAGGAAGCAGAAAGCCTCATCTTTCTCCCTCGGAACAGTTGGTAGTTTTGAACTGCTGGCATAGAGGTTAGTGGGTCAATGAAATCATTGGTTTTGGCTTTCTTCTATCCCTATCTAGACACATTAAGAGACAGGTACAGGTAATAAGGCTACTGTAATTCTAAACAAAAATAAACATGCTATTATAAAAATGTGGAATTGAATAGATGACAAAGTAAATTCTACCTCTGAAAGCAATTATTTGTGAACCTCAGATCAAATTATTTGCAATTTTAAAGGCCTAGGGAGTTGCTCATGACTGACCCAATCAATGTGAAAAAGAAACCCAAATGATGGTGTAAATCACAGCAGAGTAAAAAACCCCCAAAAATGTTTATTTTCTTTGAACAAGTAAGAGATATATGTCTTAATACTTAACTGGATCTCAATTTATTACAACAATTATATATTATGCTTTCATCTATATTATCAAACAAAAGTTTCAAAGACTTGATGATGCTAAGTGATGTTGATTCATAGTGACCCTGTATAAAGTTTCTGAGGAATTACTATGAGTTTTAACTGTTAATTTTTTGGTTAATAGTCCAGTGCTTGTCCTACAGCATCACACCAGTGACCAGTACAGTCATATTTTTTGTGTTAATACAAAGGCAAATGAATGTGAAGACAATACTTTTCTCAGAGAAAGCAGACAGATTCCATTAGGCAGACTTCTGGCCAGAGGATTTTAAACCTGTATAGGCTTTGAACTGTGAATAATATTTTTTATTGATGAAACAGCTTGAACATGATAAATACTTTCATTTGTTTATCTTTAAAACATGACTTATGAAAATGTTGTTGTTGCTGTTGTTAGATGCATCAGTACTGACTCACAACAACTCCATGCACAACAGAACAAAACCCTTTCTGGTCCTGGGCCAACCGCACAATTGTTTTCACAATTGAGCCCACTAATGCTGTCACTGTGCCAATCTATCTTGCTGGGAATCTTCCTCTTTTTCTCTGATCCTCCACCTTACCAAACATGATATCATTTTCCAGTGACTGGTCCCTCCTGACAATATGTCCAAAGTATGAGAGACGAAGTTTGACCATCCTGGCCTACAAGGAGCACTCTGGATGCACTTCTTCCAATACAGATCTGTTGATTTTTTGGCAGCCCATGCCATTTTCAATATTTTCCTCCAACACCATAACTCAGAACATCAATTCTTCTACAGTCTTCCTTATTCACTGTCCCGCTTTCGCATGTATATGAGGTTATTGAAAATACCATGACTTGGGTCAGGTGCACCTTAGTCCTCAAGCTGACATCTTTGTTCTTCAACACATTAAACAGGTCTTGTGCAGAAGATTTGCCTAATTCAATAAGTTGTTTGATTTCTTAACTGCTGATTC
>NW_006408593.1:1480395-1493511 GCF_000296735.1 Chrysochloris asiatica | reverse complement strand
CAATGATATCCCTCATTCCATGTCCTCTTCTGAATCTGACTTGAACCTTTGGAAGTTCTCTGTAAATGTATGCTTGCAGCTGTTTCTGTATTACCTGTAGTAAAACTTTACTAGCATGGGATATAAAAATGGATTTCAGATGAGACACAGAAACTTGTTATCCACAGTAGAGATGCTAAAGCAAATGGGAAAATACAAGAGCTGAACAGAAAATTTCAAAGGTCAGCTTGAGAAGACAAAGTCAAACATTACAACAAAATGTGCAAATATCTGGAGTCAGAAAACCAAAAGGGAAGAACATGTTCAGCATTTTTCAAGCTGGGTGAACTGATGAAAAATTTGAGCCTCAACTTTCGTTATTGATGGATTCTCTGGGCAAATTATTGAATGATGCAGAAAGCATCAAAAGAAGACGGAATGAATACACAGAGTCACAGTACCAAAAGGAAATGGTTGATGTTACACCATTTCAAGAGGCAGCATATGAACAAGAGCCAATGATACTGAAGGAAGAAGTCCAAGATGCATTGAAAGAATTGGCAAAGAACAAGGTACCAGGAATTGATGGAATAGAAATTGAAATCTTGGGAGGAAGTGAGCCGACATAAGAGGCACTCATTCATCTATGACAAGAAATTTGGAAGAAAACTATATGGGCAACTGCTTGGAAGAGATCCGTATTTGTGCTCATTCCAACAGAATGCGGAAATCATCAGACAGTATCTTTGATATTCCTTGTGAGTAAAGTTTTACTTATGAAATAACACATGAAAAATGAAAGTCAGCATATAATAATTCTAATTATCCAAACCAATCCCATTACCATCATGTTGATTTCTACTCATAGTGACCTTGTAGTCAGAGGAAAACTGTCCATAGTGTTCCCAAAGCTATCATCTTTACAGAAGACTGTCACTTCTTTTTTCCATGGAGAATCTGATGAATTCAACCCACCAAATCTTTGAGCTAAAAGCTTAGTATTTAAATATTGTACTTTTAAACAATCCCAGGTGGGGACAGACCAATGTATTTTGAGTAGATATCATGTGCTGGAAGTCAAAATTGTATTACTTTTAATTCCAAACCAATAAGGTTATTATTATTTTCATTTTAATTTAAGGAAAAGTTAAGAGTGATGAAATACTGCCCAATCTGCATCTGTTGTTGTTGTTGCTAGGTGCTACTAAGTTTGTTCCAGCTCATAGTGGCCCTATGCACAACAGAAGAAAACACTGCCCAGTCCTGTACCACACTCACAATTGTTGTTAAGTTTGAGTCCATTCCTGCTATCACTGTGCTAATCCACCTCACTGGGGGGTCTTCATTTTGCACTGACCCTCCAATTTATGGAGCATAATTTGCTTCTTTAAGGACTGGTAATTCTGATAATATATCTGAAGTATGAGAGATGAAGTCTCGTCATCTTAGCTTTTAAGGAACATTCTGACTGTACTTCTTCCAACACACATTTGTTTGTTCTTCTGTCAGTCTATGGTACTTTAATATTCTTCTCTAACACCATGACTCAAATGCATCAATTCTTCTACAGTTTTCTTTATTCCTTTTCGAATTATCACATGCATATGTGGCTACTGAAAATACCATGGCTTGGGTCAGGTGCACCTAAATCCTCAAACTGATATATTTATTTGCTCTTGAACACTTTAAAGAGGTCTTTTGCACATTTGTCTAATGCAATACATCACTTGATTTCTTGTCTGCTATCTCCATAAGTGTTGATTGTATATCCAAGGATAATGAAGTCTTTGACGACTTCAATCTTCTCTCCATTCATCATGATGTCATTTATTGGTACAGTGGTGAGAATTTTTCAGTTTTTTACACTGAGGTACAATCCATACTGAAAGCTGTGCTGTTTGATCCTCATCAGTAACTATTTTAAGTCCTTTTCATCTGTCACCACTGTGATGGATTCTATGTTGCTGTGATGGTGGGAGACATGCCACTGGTATTTCAAATACCTGCAGGTTCATTGATGATGGACAGGTTTCATCTTAGCTTCCAGAATAAGAACACACTAGGATGAAGGAGCAGACAGTTCACTTCTGATGGATTAGCCCCTGAAAACCTCATGAACAAGTTATAGAGTCAGAAAGTGAGCTCCTAAGGTTGAAAGACACTCAAAATGCAACTGAAGACTAGCTGTACCCTCAAAGTACTTGTTGTTAAGTGCTGTGGAGTCAGTTCCAACTCACAATGACCATGTGTAATGTTTCTGAGACTCTAAATCTTCATGAGAGCAGAAAGCCTCATCTTTCTCCCACACACAGGGTGGTTGGCTTACACCGTGGTCCTTGTGGTTTGCAGCCCAGTGTTTATGGTTTGGAGAAACAGTGGTCTCCCACACAGTACAGCTAACTTTCGGTATGTAGATAGAGTAAAGCTTCTGAGGTCTGTATTTGCTGATGGGACAAAATTAAAAATGAGAAGAAAGAGTTGCAAATATCCATTAATAATAAGAACTTAGAATGTATGAAGTATGAGTCTAAGAACAATGAAAAGCATCAAAAATAAAATGAAACACATAAAGAGTGATATCCTAGGCATCAGTGAGCTGACATGGACAGGTGTTATTCATTTTGAATAAGACAATCCTATGATTTATTATGCCAAGAATGACAAATTGTAGAATAACATCATTGAATTCAATCATCAAAAAGAACATTTCAAGATCCATCTTGAAATACAATGGTTTCTGTGGTAGGATAATAGCTATATGCTTACAAGAAAGACCAAAAAGGACAAGTACTATTCAAATTTACACTCCAACCACCAATGTCAAAGGTTAACAGTCACAGCACTGTGACTGAATGATAACCTGTTAACTTCTCTAATAAATCCCTTAACTGTGAGTATGGTGTCTGAGTTCTTTGCGGTCATTGCAATGAATTTTTTGACCCATATGGTGACAGAAATTGCTATGGGAGGAATGCCAGGTAATATTTTCTTTACAAGAAGTTGGTAGAATTCTTCAACTTATTTATCTTTGGCATTGGTGGTTAGTGTGTAAATTTGAATAGTACTTGTACTTTTTGGTCTTCCTTGTAAGCATGTAGGTATTATCCTACCACAGAAACCATTGTAGTTCTTGTTTTTCTTGTTTTTCGCTGACTCGCCACATACCAAAAAATGATGTCTTGTCTCCAGAGACTGGTCCCTCCCAAAAACATGTCCAAAGAACAAGAGATGAAGTTTTGCCATCCTAACTTCTAAGGAACATTCTTTTAAAAACAAACAAACATTAACAATATATATTTATTACAGAAATCATTCAACATTTAACTTATAGTTACGGCTATTGTTCCCAGCCATCTCACTGAGGGTTACCCATGAACACCCTGGCCTCTTTTTCACCAAATATGACAGCCTTCTCTAGCAATATTGTTTGATAATTTCCACATTCCATTGGGTAACTTTTCCTTGGAATAAGTACAAATATGGATTTCTTTGGGTCAGTTAGCCAGTCTTCCTAATTTCTTGACATAACCAAGCTAGTACTTCCAGCATTGTATGTATTTACTGAAACATCTCACTTAGTGTTCCATCAATCCTTGGAATGCTGTGTTTAGCCAATGGCTTCAGTGCAGTTTGGGCTTCTTCCTTCAGTACTATGAGTTCTTGATCACACGCTTCCTCCCAAAATGGTTGAACATCGATTAATTCTTTTTGGTAAAGTGACTGTGTATTTCTTCCATTTTCTTTTGTTGTGCCCTGAATCACTGAATATCTTAGCCCTCAAAGTGAGATTTTTGCTCTTTAACACTTTGAAGAGTTCTTTTGCAGAATATTTGATTTCTTGACTGCTGCTTCCATGAGGATTGATTGTGGATCCAAGTATAATGAAATCCTTGACTTCATTCTTTTTTATAACTTCAAATTTTCACCATTTATTATGATGCTGTTTATTAGCCTAGTTGTAAGGATTTTTTGTTTGTTTTACATTGAGTTGCAAGCCATGCTGAAGGCTGTATTCTTTGATGTTCAAGAGCAAGTGCTTCAACTTATCACTTTCAGCAAGTAAATAAAGTGTCATCTGCATATCACAGCTCTGTATTGCGTCTTCCACAATCCTGATGTCATATTCTTCTTCATATAGTCTACCTTCTTGGATTATCTGCTCAGCATGCATATTGACTAAGTAGAGTTAAAGGATATTATCGTGGTGTACAGCGTTTCTAATTTTACCATCAGTATCCTATGTTCTCTTTGAATAACTGCCTCTTGATCTATATACAGATTCCTCATGATAAGAAGCATTCTTGCTGTACATTTCCCAAGGCATATTTGCTTGTTCTTCTGGCAGTACATGGTATTTCCAATATTCTTTGCCAACACCATAATTCAAATGTATTGATTCTTCCCTATTCCATGTCAAACTTTTACATGTATATTAGGTGATTGAAAACACCATGACTTGGGTCAGGCACACCATAGTTCTCAAAATGGTATCTATTTTTTTTTTTTTTTTTACCAATTTATAAATGTCTTTCGTAGCAAATTTGCCTAATACAATGTCATTTGATTTCTTTATTGCTGTTTCCAGGGGCATTGATTGTGACTCCAAGTAAAGCAAGTTTTTGATAACTTTAATCTTTAGTCCATTTACCATGATGCTGTTTATTGGTTCACTTGTGAAGATTTTTGTTTTCCTCACATTGAAATATAATGTATACTGAAGGCTGTAGTTTTTGATCTTCATCAGTAAACATTTCATGTCCTCTTTACTTCCAGCAAGTGAGGTTGTGCCATCTGCATGTGTCAGGTTGTTAATTAATCTTTCTCCAATCCTGATGCTATAAACTGTTCAGATTATTTGTTTAGCAGACAGACTGAATTAAATATGGTGAAATGATGACATTCAAGCATGTACTTTTCCTGATTTTAAACCATT
The DNA here is from genome assembly GCF_000296735.1 of Chrysochloris asiatica. NCBI lineage: Eukaryota > Metazoa > Chordata > Mammalia > Afrosoricida > Chrysochloridae > Chrysochloris > Chrysochloris asiatica. Next base: position 1,488,599 of record NW_006408593.1, on the reverse strand, counting down.
CAGCATCTGCTTGCTCTGTTTGAACAACTCCTGTTGGTCTTCATGCAGTTTCCTTATGAGCACAGTTATGAGTTCTAGAATATCCATTATCTGTGTAATCCAGTTTGTTATGGTACACATAGTTGAATCCCTTTGCATAGTCACTAATGTACATCTTTCTTGTATGTCTGCTTTTAGTCACTATCCATCTGATGTCAGCAACATGTCACTTGCTCCATGTCCTATTATGAATCCAACTTGAATTTCTGACAGCTCCCAGTCAATGCACAGCTGCAACAGTTTTGGAGTTATCTTCAGTAAAGTTTTACTTGCATGTGATATGAATGATATTATGAGATAACTTCCACATTCCTTTGGGTTGGTTACTTTTCTTGGAATTAGTATAAATATGAATCTGTTTCAGTCAGATGGTCAGATAACTGTCTTCCAAATTTCTTAGTATAAACAAGTAAGTGCCTCCAGTTCTGTATAAGTTTGTTGAAATAGCTTTATCAATTCCAGAAGCCTTGTTTTTTGCCAATGACTTCAGTATTGGACTTAATCCTTCAATACTATTAGTTCTTGATCCTATGCTATCTCGTGAAATTGCTTCCTACATCATTTAAAATTGTGCTTATAGAATCCCTCAATGTTGCAAGTTGAGTCTTGAACATTTTCTTCAGCTCTTTCAACTTGAGTAATGCTGAGTATGCTTTTCCTTTTTGTTTTTTAACTCCATGTATTTGTACATTTCTTTAAAATACTTTATTTTCTCAAACTGTACTCTGAAAACTTTTGTACAGCTCTTTTATTCCTCATTTAGCTTCTCTGTGCTCAAGAACATGTTTCAGAATCTCTTCTGTCACTCATTTTTTTCTTTTTATTATTTTTTAGTGAACTTTTGCTTTCTTCCTGTACCATGTTCTTGACTAGAAACTCTTCTAGTTTTGGGCCATTAAAATCTATTGCATCAAACTTATTCTTGAGATAGTCTCTAAATTCAGATAGGATCCATTCAAGGTCCTATTTTGACTCTTGTAAACTTCTTTAAATGTTTTCATTTTCAGCCTGAACTTGTAGGCTGTTCCACACTCAACCACTGGCCTTGTTTTTTGTGCTGTTACTATTGTTAAGTGGCATTGATTCAGTCGCCATTCATTTTGGCCGTATAGGGTTTCTGAGGAGCTGCTGGTGAGTTTGAATCACTGACCATGCAGTTCAAACAGACCGGTGTTCTAGTGCTTATCCTACAGTGCCCCACCAGGCCTTGTTTTGGCTGGCCTTATCAGGATTTTCTACCTTCTGTTATGCATAGGATCCCTATGTGTCCATACTACTAGATGGCACCCAACAACAACCTCTTCTGGAATCGTGGTGTGGCACTGTGGGTTAATGTGCTAAGCTACAAAGTTGGTTTGAGCAGCAGGTCAGTGGTTCAAGCTCACCAGCTGCTCCTAGGAAACCCTGGTCAGAGTCACTATGGGTATGGCACTTGACAACAACCTTCTCTTCTCACATATGTAGTCAATTGTATTCCTGTGTATTCTATCTGGTGAGGTCCATGTATATAGCTGCCTTTTATGTTGTTTAAAAATATATTTGCAGTGAATAATTCATTGGTCTTGCAAATTTCTGTGTTGTAACCTCTAGCATCCTTTTTATCACACCATATTTTACAACTACTGATATTTTTCTTTCTTTCCAACTCTCATTTTCCAACCACAATTAATTAATAATGCATGTTTGATTGCATGATTACATATTTGATGTATTTCAGACTGAGGAAATTTGTATAATTCAATTTCATCATCACTGGTGTTAGTGGTTGATGCATAAGTATGAATAAAAGTGGTATTAACCGGTCTTCCTTGTTGACATAGAGATATTATCTTGTCACAGACATGATTGCACTGCAAGATAGATCTTTTGAGATTTTTTTTGAGAATGACTACGATGCCATCCTCTTCAATTTGTCATTCTTGTCATAGTTAGTTCATCATATGATTGTCCAATTCATAATGGCCCATACCAGTCCATATCACTTCGCTAATGCCTAAGATATTGATCATTATGCATCATATTTCATTTCTGATGACTTGCAATTTTCCTAGATTCATACTTCATACATTTCATAATCTGATTATTAATGAATATTTGCTGTGGTTTCTTCCCATTTTGACTTGTGCCACATCAGCAAATGAAGGTCCTGAAAGCCTTGTTCCATGCATATCTATTAAGATCGACTCTACTTTGAGGAGTCAGCTCTTTCCTTATTGAATCTTGAGTGCCTTCCAACCAGAAGAGCACATCTTCTGGCATTATATCAGAAAATATTCTGGTGCTATTCATAAGGTCTTAAGTGGCTAACCATTCAAAAAATGGTCTCTTTTTCCTTCTCCCTAGTATGTTTAATCTGGAAGCTTCATTGAAACCTGTCCACCATGAGTGAGGTATTTAAAATAGCTTCCAGCATCATAGCAACATACAAGCCACGGCAGTATGATAAATGACATTCCTATCTCCCCCAATTAAGTGCCTGGACACACCCTACTCTGGAAGCAAACCTCCTGCCTAAAGTTTTCAGCTTTTCTTCCTATGTAGAGCAGGAAGGCTGCCTTTGTCTTATGCTTTAGCTCTTAGTTCTCTTGCTTCTGATCCTTTACCACTTCTCCAGTGTCACAGATTTCTATCCTGGGGTTGAGGAGGTTAAATAAGCACAGTACTCTTGGCTAATGGATGTCTTCCACACCTGGCTTTTCTTCTTTGATGGTTCTGAGATCTCCACTCTACTTCTGAGATGGTTAATTTTATTCCCAGAAGCATGGTAAAACTGACCAATCATAGTTAATCCTGTAAAAAACGGACTCAGGCCTGAGCCATATAATTCATTAGCATATTTCTATACCTTCTCTTACCCATACCCATCAGAAAACTGTCTTTCAGTGGGGGTTTACAGACTATGACTAGAAAAGACTAGTGAGTTTAGAGTATACTTTGAGTTACTGAAAAATGATAATGATTTCAGTCTTACTCCACTCTCAAAGGAATACAAGCATAAAGATCACTCTTGAAAGATCAAGATTCATCTTCATGTTTGTATTCCTTTGAGAGTGGAGTCATGCTGCACAGAAACATTAATTCCAAGGAAATAACTGAATAGGTGCAACAATATGTGACAAAAATCCTTCCACCCACAGTTCTCTCTACTCAACTAGATTCAAGAATCCATTGCAATAGCCATGCAGAGCTCAGACACTATAGTCACAGTTAATGGGGTTTAGTAGAACAATTAACAGGTTATGAATGCTCAGTACACAGTTGTTCAGTCAATTGTTAATAATCCCCAGAGGATATACCACTCCACCATAAGCCTCAGCCTGAAGGCACTCAGCTCTAGCTCCATGGGTCTGCAAACCTAGTACCTAGAGACACCCCACTCTACAGGCAAGTTTCCTGCCCAAAGTCCCTCAGCTTTACTTGCTTTGTGGCCTAGGAAGTCACTGCTCTGTCTCATGCTCTGGTTCTTAGTTCTGCTGATGCTATTTCTATGCCACTCCAAGTGTCATAATCTTCTGTCCTTGGGTCGAGGAAGTTCAGTGTGCCAGGATCTCAGAGTTCACAGGATGCACTCCACCCTGACTCTTCTTTAATGGCAATGAGATCTCCCCTCTCACTTTTGAGATGGCTCATTTTAAATTCAAATTAGAGTTCCAAGTTTTCACAATTACAATGGACTCCGTTAACTTCCACAGCTGAATCATGTCATTCTATAAGTATCTTCTTTCACCTTCTCTTATTCAGACCCATCAGAAAGAAAGTTGTTTGTTGGGAATTACAAAGACTATGACTAGAAGAGACATATTTAGCAGTTAACTGCATCACAGTAGGGTTTGTTGTTGTTAAGTGCTGTCTAGTCAGTTCCAACAAATAACAACTCTGTGCAGGGTTTCCAAGGAGCAGCTGGTGACCTTGAACGGGTGACCTTGTGGTTCAAACTGTCTTTGCAGTCCAGTATATTAACAAACAGTGCCACACCAGGAGTCCCCAGTAGGATAAGACATGTTAATATACTCCTTCCTATATGGCTAGCAAAAGCCCTTGTGGTACAGAGATTAAGCACTTGGCTGCTAAAGGACAGGTCAAAGTTTCAAAGCAACCAGCTGCTTCCTGGGAGAATGATATGACAGTCCGCTTCTCTGAGAATTGCAGCCTTGGAAATATTGTGTCAGCCCTCTGTTGTAAAGGGTCACCCTGTGTCGTAATTCACTCAACAACAACAGACTTTGTTTTGGTGTTCATGTAACTTTATTCTTCTGAATCTTTTACATATTTATTTTGTTTATGCCACAGAATCAATGCTAGAAGATAGGGAATTTTATCACCACATTTTATGGATAAAGAACTGAGGTGCTCAGATGTTACCATGCCTGGCTTTCTCTCCAAGTTTCCATTACTGCTTGTGAACATTTCAGATCACTAAATTTTGAGTCACCCCTCACTCAGTCTTCTGTTTGCAAACAGAAAAAGTTACATATAACCTTCGTATCACTTAGCTGTTTAAATATGCTTTATAGATGAAGTTGATACTGACAGCAGATGGTGTTTGGAGACAATCCAATATATTCCCTGTCTCCTTATTGTATTAACAGTTTTACTATCCTCTCCTCACATAATGTATTTATTCTATCAAAATGATTTTCCACCAAATTTAACTAATAAAGGTATTTTTACAAATAGGTACTTGTATAGGTCCTTCTACATATAAAACAGATTTAAATGATTGGTCAGTGCTTTCTGTTCATAGTCTCATAAATATCTCCACTCTTGTTGCTCTTTATTTCACCATCCCTAGTTTAAAAGTTATACTGAAATACGGGATTGATTATTAATAAGTTTATTCTATAAGGATTCCAAAGGTTACATGAGGCATTGCCTCTTTATTTCAGCAAAAAGGAAAAGGTTCTCAGCTAATTAGAGATTTTCTAAAGTTCAAATGATAATAAGGTTGAAAACAGACATTATATTTTATCTAGCAGTATAAACTGTTTATTATCAGACGTGGTACAAAGCCATGATTTCAGCAAGTGTTAAGTGTCTTCAAAGTTAGTAAAACTTTTTATTTAAACAACAAATGCTAAAAAAAAAAAAATGTAAATAATAAGCCACATGGTAGAAGCAGGGTAATTGTTGTTTATTGTTGTTTGAAAAAAATGTAAATAATAAATGAAATAAAATAAAATGTAAATAATAAATGAAATAAAATTTGGAAATGATGTTCTGAAATGATTTTGTCAATCTTTTAAAATCTAAAAATGTATTAATATGTAAACATAAAAATTAAGCAATCGTGGCTGTTTTGTACTGTTGAATCCGTCCCAGCTCATAGCAACCCTAGGTCTAACAGAATAGAATGCTGCCCGCTCCCACGCCATCCTCACAACCATTGCTCTGCTTGAGTCCCTTGTTGCAGCCACTGTGTTCATCCATCTCATAGACTGCCAAGGTCTTCTTCCTTGGAAATTCACTGAAACCTGTGCATCATAGGAGATATTCCCAGTATTTGAAATATGGGTGGCAAAACTACCAGCCTCACAGTAGCATGCAAGCCACAACAGTAAAACAAACTGATGTACAAGAAGGAAATCATTAGGTTATTTCTTTAAAAACTAAAAAATCATGAAATATAAGGCAAAACAAGTAAGATCTTTTTCTCACACCAACTAAATTTTAATTACTCAAACAATACTATTATCAATTGCTGTGGCAATAATTCCAACTCACGTGACTCTATAGGGCAGAGTGAAACTACCCTTCAGGCTTCCAAGGCTGTATTCTTTACAGCAGTAACCACACATCTTGCTTCTGAGCAGTGGCTCGTGGATAGAACCAATGACTTTTCAGTCAGTAGCCAAACACTTTAACCACGACACCGCCAGAGCTTCTAATTATATATCATTCATCTTTCTTGTGTGGAGTTGTAGGATAAACACAGGGCTGAAAGGTCAGATTAAACTTCAACGTCAGTGGTTCAAACCCACCAGCTACTACTCAGAAAACCTATACAGGGTGGCTATCAGTCTGAACCAGTTCAATGGCACTTAACAACAACAACTTTTTTTTTTAATTATGTGCTTTAGTATTTTGCAAAATGATAATTAATTTGTAAAGTACTAACCTAGTGATTGGATTCTAAATAAAGAAGATATATGATAAAATCCAAAAATGAAATCAAATGCTTTATTTGCAATTTGGATTATACTGCCTATAATTTCATTGGATTCCTGGTGTGGTGCTGTAGTATAAGCACTCTATGGCAAGGTAGGTTTGAACCACAGTGTTGGTCATTCAACTTCACTCTCTGCTTCTCAGAAACCCTATACAGGGTCACCATGATTCAGAACCAACTCAACAGCACTTAACAACAGCAACAACAGTCCTTTCATTAGAAATCTTAGAGAAAATATTTGATTCTCCACAAAATGGAAGTAAATCTTCCTTAAAGTTGGATTTTTTTGGCTGTAATGTTTAAAAAATCTTGCTAAATGACTGTGTAAGAGAAAATATAATATGAGCTACTGTTTATTTATTTCTAAAAACTATTTATTTCACACATCCTGTGTGCACTGCATTGAACTAAACTAATTAATCAGATTATCCAGGCTAAACTATATGCTCTCCCATTTAATTATCTTAGAGTAAGTGCTAATGTGAGTAGTTCATTTTTACATAATATACATTATTTTTTTAGACTTGAAATCCTCATTGCTACAATTATTTTCTAGCGGTTTCATGAATTTCAGTCCTGAATGTATTTCATAGTCTCTTTAAAAGAAGAAAGAAGGTTCTAGTGGTATCTTTGCAAATATAAGTAAAACTGCTTAGTATAGTCACATTGGGATACTATTTGGGGTCATGGCTCAAAAAATAAAATAAAAACCAAAATCAAAAAAGAAACAGTCTACTGTTTATATAAACTGTAAGAATGTGAGAATGTGGCAATACGCTATTTTATTACTAGTCCTGTACTGCATTTTAGAACATTACATATATTCAAGAAGATCATTCATAGCAAACATAAGTTTGACCATAATTTTTTGGGACCACAGTAAAAATATGAGAATAGCAAATAAGCAGTGATGTGGAAGAGAGTTAAAGAGAGAAAATTAATTAGAGCACACCATAATCATACTCCATAATCATCCTGATTTCATTTTTACCTTAAATACAGCTGTAATATCAACTTTTTTTTAATAGTACCCTGGGGGACCGATACATTATTCTCAATGTCAATGCTTAATTTCTCTCCTAGTTCTATCATTTTAGAAATAAAAGAGAAAACAGAAGTAAAAGTTTCTTAAATTTCTACTAACATGAAAATGTATTCTCATACTCATCTCTTGCCAAGATTTTGGACTTTCATGTACTTTTTGCTGACTCCTAGGAATTTATACTCCCTTTTCTTACACTTTCTGAGATAGAACTTGGATGGATGTCTACTTTTAACAGTAAATCAGCTGCTCTATGCACAAAGAACATTTGTTCCAGTAAATATTTTTCCTTGATTCCTGAGCAAAGTATGAGCCAAGAAATAGTTAGGGTTATGAAATGACATGGGGTTGATGACATTGGAATGCTTTATGTTGATTGAAAAATGTGGGAGACTGATGTTTCTTCCTGACTCAGTGAGAGAAATATGATTATTATAAGCCCTATTGTTATAACACAGAAACTTTCATGTTGCTATGAAAATAAAAGAGAAGAAGCTATCAAAGTAAAGTCTAAACAATTTTTGGCACATCTTAACTCATGAATTTATTAATTTATAGCATTAAAGGAGATTCATGTTGTTGTTAGGTTCTCTCGTGCCAGTTCAGACAAACAGAGTCCCTGTGTGTTACAGAATGAAATGCCGCCCTGCCTGGTGCCATGTTCACAATCTTTACTATGATTGAGCCCAATATGTCAGTCCATCTCACTGAAGGTATTTTCTTTGTCACTAACCCTCTACTTTACCAAGTGTAATGTCCTTTTCCAAGAACTGATCCTTTCTAATAACTTGTCCTAAAATTTTTACATGAGTTCTTACATGCTGGAATAATTGATTAATCTTTATTTTTTGGGTACCATAAATATTGTATTCTGTTTTATCAAGAAACAGAGAATATGGTTATTGTGCATTGTATTATGAGCCCATTATGTTGTTGTTGTTGTTGTCAGGTGCCATT
>NW_006408593.1:1478403-1479175 GCF_000296735.1 Chrysochloris asiatica | reverse complement strand
CTGTCAATGTATGATTGTAGCCGTTTCTGTATTACCTTTAGCAAAACTTTGCTTGCTTGAGATATCAAAGAGATTATCCGATGATTTCCGCATTCTGTTGGGTCATCTCTCTTTGGAATGGGCCCATTATATATAATGAGCCCATATAGCAACATTTTACTGGTTTCCAGATTTATTTATTCATTTCCATTGTGGAAAGGATATTAGAATAAATTATTTCAAGTGAAAGAGATGAAAGATTTTACTTGATTTGGTGTGAGTCATAAAGTACTTAAAGACAAAGTGGCACCTGGGTGGAACAGAGTCAGGGTTATTATAGAATAGAGGAAAGCCCTGTGCTTCTTCTAAGGTTTAGACTAACACTGTATTTTCTTATTTTAATGAACTTGTGCATTGGTAGAGCATTTTTATTTTCATGTTCCTTACTTAGAATCTGGTTTACCATCAATACATTGCTTTCTGAAATGCTTTTGCAAGCCTTGGAGTCCTAGCTTATCAACATGGGGGAGATAGAGAGCACAGAATGCATAAAAAGGGGCCAAGACAGAAGGCAAAGAGGATCTGGGGAAGTCTATCATGTGTGTTTTAGTACTTTACAAAGATATGGAGACCTGGTGTGGCACTGTGATAAACATTGAACTGAAAGATTGGCAGTTCAAACCCACCAGCTGCTCCTTGGAAACCCTATGCAGGGCTGCTATGAGTTGAAACCAACTCAATGGCACTTGACAACAACAACAACAATGTAAATCTCTCTGTTTCTTTGCATCTA
>NW_006408593.1:1475944-1477336 GCF_000296735.1 Chrysochloris asiatica | reverse complement strand
AAGTATTATTTGTTGTAATTTTTATATAAAATATCTATCTTGCCAGACTAAATAATAATCCCTGTGGAGCTAAGCTAGGTCAAACCACAAAAGATTGATTCTGTTTACAGACTGGTAAAAAATGCTCACACAAATGCAGTCAAAAATTCCTCACTTACATTAGGTTGGGTTCCCAAAAAGTGTGTCCTAATATTGAACTTATGTACAAGTGATTATATAAAGTTTTTGACAGGAAAATATAAAAGGAAAAATGACTTCGAGAATGGAGAAGTAAGACCAGGAAACTAACTAGGCCAAGCAAATTTTCATTTATCAAAATTCCACAGAAACTAACTTAGACTCAAGTCCAAGGAAAGTGTAGTTTTATATATCTTCACAGGCACAGTATACACCATGGATTTCCAGAAGAGTGAGCATATCTTTCTTAAATGAAGTACAACCAGAATGCTCCTTAAAAGCAAGAATGTTTTCTGTGTATCTCAAGTAGATGCACTTTCTCTTGGTATTCTCTCAATGACAAAGAGATCTTGGCAGTGTTCATGTCTTTGACCCTTTCAGAACAGACTCTCCTTACATTGTTCCTTTTTAAAAACGATATACTGTGGTATTACTAAACAATCTCAATTTAGTGAAAGATGATAAAAAGGGGAAAATAATATAAAACTAAAATGTCCAGTTTGAGAGACAAACTTGATGTATTTGATCTATTGTAATTTTATAAATAAGGAAAAAAAGTTTAAGTGGCTTTATTAATGTTTAATTTCCTAGTGTTGCCATTATGAAAACACCAAAGTTGATGACTAATCAATGGAAATTCAGTCTTACGAAGTTTTGGAGGCTAAAATGTGACTTTAAGGAATTAGCAGGGTTATATGCTGTAAACTCTTAAAGCTTGTTTCTTTTCTGTTTAAGCTTTGACAGACCAGTGAATTTTTTGGTCTCTTTCTGCAAGAGAGGTGACTCAACGGAATGAGGAAATCATCAGACAATCTCTTTGATATTCATGTGAGTAAAGTTTTACTAAAGGTAATACAGAAATGGCTGCAAGCATACAGTGACAGAGAACATCCAGAGGTTCAAGCCAGATTTAGAAAACGACGTGAAACAATGGACATCATTGCTCATGTCTGATAATCTTAGCTGAAAGCAGAGCAAATCAGAAAGATGTTTACCTGTGCTTTATTGACTACTCAAAGGCTTTTGATTGTGTGAATCATCACAAATTATGGACAATATTGTGAAGTATGAGTATTCCAGAACACTTAATTCTGCTCATGAGTAATCTGTACCTGGACCAATAGGCAATTGTACGAATGCAACATGGGCACACTGAATGTTTTAAAATTAAGAAAGGTGTGTGACAAGGTTGTATTCTTTCACAATACTTATTCA
>NW_006408593.1:1469343-1475844 GCF_000296735.1 Chrysochloris asiatica | reverse complement strand
AAGGAGGAGGGTCAGAGAAAAGGAGGAAGACCCCCAGCGAGATGGGTTGGCCAAGTGGCAGCATCAATGGGCTCAAACGTGGCAACAATAGTGAGGTTGGCCCAGGTCAGGCAGTATTTCGTTCTGCTGTGCATAAGGTCACTATGGGTTGGCACCAGCTCGATGGCACCTAACAACAACAAGACAGATTCTCATACAGACTTTTCCCAATCGTGTAGATTTTTTGTGCATTCTGCCCTTCTTACGACGAATTGTTCCAAGGACCTACCTTACTCAAATTTTACCTCACTAACATAACAAAAAATCCACCATTTCTAAACATGTTTATATTCACAGTATTAGTATTTTAATATTCTTTTGTTGATTACAATTCAATTAATAACAAACAAGAATACACAAATTATTGGTTCTCCTGGTGAAGACTTCTTGACACTAACTTTTTCTAATTCAATCATTCTCATCCAGAGACAATTTTGATTTGCAAGGGGACATTTCACAACATCCAGAGATATTTTGGATTGCACAACTTGGCAGCTAAGGTGTTGCTATTGACATATTGCCAGGAATGTTGCTAAGTATCCTACAATGTACAGGATATACCCATATAAAATATATACAACAAATAAATATATATTTTAATAAAAATGTTTTCAACAGAAAACATCAATAGGTCCAAGATTCAGAGGATGAGAAGCTCTACCTTCTAGTTTTGTTAGTTAATAAATGCATTATAGATATACTAGTTGTGTGACTTTGTAGGGTAAGCAGTGTGGGGTGCTGGAAGATAAGGGTCAGCAAAAAAGAGGAAGACTCCCTACAAGATGGATTGGCACAGTGACAGAAGCAATAGGCTCAAGTGTAGCAATGATTGTGAGGTTGGAGAAGGACCATGTAGTGTTTCACTCTGTTGTGCATAAGGTCACTATGAGTCTGAACCAACTCAATGGCACTTAACAACATCATCAACTGTTGTGTTAGTTAAGCTAAAAAAAAAAAATGAATTAATTTTGTACATAATGAAAATCTAGCCTCACACAATTGAAATCCAATTCAGGTTTTTCTAATTTGAAGCCTCATCTTCAAGCTATGATTTATGGTCCCAAGTATGTTAGTTATCTATATATGTATAGCAAGTCATCCTATCACTAAGCTTAATCAACAACATAAACAAAAATCTTTATTATATCTTATAGTTTCTGTGTAGTATTGTGAGATAAAGTAATGGACTGCAAGGTCAGGTTGAACCACAAGGTCAGTGGTTCAAACTCACCAGCTGCTCGTTGGACACCCTATACAGGGTCTCTATGAGTCAGAACTGAACAACAACAAGAGCATGGTTTCTGTGGGTTAGGTACTCAAGAACAGGATACTAGACAGTTCTGGTTACGAGTTCTTATGTACAGTCATATTTTGGCCAGGGATGTCATTACCTGACGGTTGGATTAGGACAGAAACTTTTCAGTAGCTTCCAAGGGATTCACTGATATAACCAAAAAACTGATGCTGGCAGCTGACAGCTCTATTTATCTCCACCTAATTTACTCCCTTGAACCGCTTGGTGTCTTCATGGAAATGGAAGTAATCCAAGAAATAAAAGTGGTAGCTACAGCAACGTTTGTCATCTCGTCTTGAAAGTCACACATAACTTCTGCTCTATTCTATGGGTTGAGTACTGATACAATTTGGAAGGGGACTATCAGCATATGAAAATCATCTTCATTGGATCACTAATACTACTTACAGTATTTTATGACTTCTATTGTATAAAATCTACTGTGCTCTATGCAAGCCTTCAAAGATCACCATCAGGGTCATCTCTCTTTTAGGTAAGATGAAAAAAATAAAAAAGAAGGAAAAGGAAAAGAAGCTAGAATATCACATAAAATATATTTTGGGCCAGGACTTGAATTTGTGCACATTCTCTCTTGCTAGAACAATACCACAGAAGTAGTTGAAAATGTAAGTGATCTATGAGCCGATGAAGAACAGTAAACAGTTATGGCAAAGCATCTACCAGTCTCTGCCATACCTCGGAAAGTTAATTGAACACAATATTTTAGGTAATGCCATGCAACAATGCCATTTCTTTTGGAAATCCAAAATATATGACATAGAAATTTGAAGAGAGCACAAAGGATTAATAATTAATCAATCAGTAAGAGTAAAATATCTAGCTTAATACCACATAATTTTGAGTCCAAAAAAAATCATTCTTCCTAGCCTTTAATCCAGGGTGGCTAACTAGTATTTATTAAATATCTGCTTTGTGGCATATATAAAGCATTACTTATTTAATATATAGAGTGTTGTGTTCCACCACCCCTCTGTTAGATGGTTGTACTGTGGTGGCCTTATGGTTGCTGTGATGCTGGAAGCTATGTCATTGGTATTTCAAATACCATCTGGATCATCCAAGGTGGACAGGTTTCAACAAAGGTTTCAGATGGAAACAGTTTAGGAAGAAAGGCTTGAAAGTCTACGTAAAAAAATGTAGTCAATGAAAACCTTATGGATCACTTAGCATTTCCAAACTTGATTGTTTTGAACATGCCATTGGTAGGGAACATTTACTTAAGGACGATAGCATATAAAAGGCCGTGAAGTGTGAGGGAGACCCTTGATGAGTTGGGTTGGCGCATAGATTCACAGTGATGGACTCACACATACAGGTGATCTGAGGATGGCACAGAACTGCATAACTTTTTGTTCTGTTATACGTGCAGTCACCATTATTCACAGCCAACTCTTCAACTGCTAACAGCCGTGTTGTGTTGTTCTCATATCAGTCCTTGGAATTAGCAGTCACAATCCTTATGCTACATATGAGGAAATAGATTTTTTAAATTAAGTATATTATTTGAAGTCAGAGGGTTAATAAGTATCAAATATACTTGTAGAATTCAAACGTAGGTTGGTGCCACTCTAAAGACTGATTTTTATTACTTATAAAATGAGACACTTGATTAAAACCAATGAATTGATATTACCCTACATCTTCATTAAAAAGATCCCTTTGTTGTTTTTAGTATTGCCTTTATAAATGTGTTGAAAATTACAGATTTTGTTTAACCTTTCATAGGAAGATATATAAGGGGCCTCTAAAAAGTTTATGAAAAAATGGAATTAAAAGAGGAATGAATTTCCCACAAACTTTTTGAAGCCCCCTTGTAATTGATGCACCATAACAAGAAACCCTAGCTTCCAAACATCACTGTGTTTGGGCACTCCAATCATATTTGGAAGAATTTATGTTGAGGGATTTGATACATGCATATAAACTAATGCATAAACAAATGAATTCTGCTATATAATATTTTGTTTTGCTAAAATTTTTTTTATTTATATGTTGAGAATGTATACAGTAAAACATAAACCAGTCCAACACTTTCTACAAAGCATGGGTTACATTCTTTGAGTTGTACAATTCACATTGTAGGATCTCAATTCTGGAGAGAGAGCCATAAGTTAGGCAGTTCAAACCCACTAGCTGCTCCTCAGAAATCCTATACATGGTCACTATGTGTCAGAACCAACTCAATAGCACTTAACAACAACCCTCTAAGGTTCCTATTTTATCTTTCAAATAGCTGTTGTCAATTTGGACCCACATGGACAGTTCTTAAAACAGAACAATGTTTAAGTCACACATTTTTTTACTACTTAAAAACTATTTTTCAATTTTAAGATGGCTTCAGGGGGTATTTTTGGTTTAATGCTTAAAGATTATTTTAGGAAAGTAGCTTCAAGGGGTTGGGGTTCATATAGCTCCATGGATTCAGACATGTCTAGAATTGATGAAAACTTGAAATTCTGTTCTGCATTCTCTCCCTAGTCTTCAGAATTCTTCTAAGGAATCTTTGATCTAAATATTCAGTAATGGAATCAGGCACCATCCAATTCTCGTTTTATGGCAAAGGAGGTACTTGTTGATGGAGGCAATTAGCTGCACATTCTACACAACCCCCGCCCCCCAAGCTAACCAAATCCACTGCCATGGGGTCAATTCATATAGCAACCCTATATGCTATGTGCCATTGAGTTGGTACAACTCATAGCAACCTTATGCACAACAGAACAAAACACTGCTCGGTCCTGGGCCAACCTCACAATAGTTGCCATACTTGAGTCCATTGCTGTTTCAAATCCTTTCTTTCTCAAACCCTCCACTTTACCAAGCATGATGTCCTTCTCCAGGGGCAGGTCCCTCCTGATAAAATGGCCTAAGTATGAGAGACGAAGGGGTTTCCAAAAATCTAAATCTTTTCAGAAGCAGACGACTTCATCTGTACCCCTAGAATAGATGGTGGATTTGAACCACCAACTTTGTGGTTAACATTAACCACTTTGCGGTTACACATTCCATCTCCACTCCCTATTCCTGACTTTCCTTCTTTCTTTTGCTCCAGGTCAATATGGAGCAATTGTTTGGCCTAGGATGGCCACTTTCAAACTTTTAAGACTCAGGCACTATGTAATGGAACTAGGAGATATAACAGAAGTAATAAATGATACTATACCAATTAACTGGTTGTCCCATGAAACCATGACTGAATCTCCCCCAAAACAAGGAACCACATCTCATGAGGTATTTGGTTGTCCATAAGCAGACTCAGTTGTTACTCTCTTTTTGCCATTGTAAATATATCAATTACAGAACTTAACCATTTCAATGCCTGGTGTGGCACTGCAGGATAATACACTGGACCACAAAGTCAGTTTGACAAGGTTAGTGGTTCAAATGCTCCTGGGAAACCCTAAACAAGGTTGCTATGGGTCGGCACTGATTCAACAGCACTTAACAATAACAACTATAACACAGCTTATTGACAGCAATTACAATAATAGTCTCTGCAACCCTATTTTTAATCAACATATTTTTTCCATCACCGTTAATCCTCCTTTCCTTTTTCCTTCCTGCCACTAGTAATCACTAATAAATGTGGTTTCTCAATACATTTGTCTTTTCTTATCTTTTTGTGTAAGTGAGGTCATACAATATTTATCTTCCCTGACTGACTTGTTTCACTCAGCATAATGTGGTCAAACTCTATTCATACTGTAGTATCAAGACCTCATTTTCTTTATTGGTTGAGTAATATTCCATTGTATGTATGTACCACACTTTATTTATCTATTTATCTGATAGTGGGCATGTAGTTTGATTTAATCTTTTAACTATTGTCACTAGTACTGCAATGAACTTAGGTTTACAAAGCTCTTTTTGCTTCTCTGGTTTAAAGTCTTTTGGGATATACCTAAGAGTGGAATTGCTAGGTCACTCAATGGCAGTGGGTTTTTATACTAGAGTCCTAATTTTAGTTTTTAGAGTAATCAGCACATTGTTTTCCATAATGGCTGCACCATTCTGAATTCAAACCAACAATGGATTTGTTGTTGTTGTTAAAAGCCTTTGAATGGATTCCAACTCATAGCAATCATGTAGAAGGTTTCTGAAGAGCAGCTGGTAGATTTGAACTGCTGATCATGTGGTTCAAAGTCCAGTGCTGATCCTACAGCACCATAAGAGGATGTGTCCAATTTCTTCACACCCATGCCAACGTTTGTTATTTTCTGGATTGTGTGTGTGTGTGTATGTTTTTTTCAGCCATCCTAGTGGGAGTGCAATGGTATCTCATTTTGGTTTTGATAGGCATCGAAAACTGCTAATGACATTGAAAATCTCTCATGTGTTTGGAGGCCATTGGAATGTCCTCTTTAGTCCTTTGCCAATTTTATGACTGGGAGTATTTAACGTTTTATTACTGAGTTGAACTTTCAGATGTGTTTGGTTATTAGATTCTTGTTGGATATAGATTTCTGAAGATATTCTCTCAGTTGTGTTTGGTTATTAGATATTCTCTCAGATGTGTTTGGTTATTATATTCTTGTTGGATACAGATTTCTGAAGATATTCTCTCAGGTGGTAGCTTGTCTTTTCACTTTTTCTGATAAAATCTTTGATGATCAAACATTTTACATTTTTATGAGGTGTCATCTATTTATTTTGTTTTTGCTGCTTGTACATTTGTTATTGTATTTGATAATTCATCATTGACAGTAAGACCTCAAAGTATTGCCCTTCTTATTCTAGGATTTTTACGGTTTTAGTTTGCACATTTAGATTCTTGATTCATTTTGAATTTTTTTTTTAATGGTGTGAGGCATTTATTCTGCCTCATTTTTCTGCATATGGAAATCCAATTTTCCCTTCACGTTTACTGAAGAAACATTTCTTTTAGCACTGAATGTAGTACCCTTGTCAAAAGTCAGTATTTGGGTTTAATTACCGACTATCAATTTCATTCCATTTGTATATATGTTAATTTTTATGCCAGTACCAGGCTGTTTTGATTACTGTTTTGACCATTTAGTTCAAATTGTTCTTCTGGTCCAGTGCTTATCGTACAGTAACACACAAAACTCCACTGTAGCTGCATATTAGTATTATTATGATTGGTATTGTTGTTGTTAAGTGCCGTCGAATTGATTCCAACCCATAGC
>NW_006408593.1:1467776-1468598 GCF_000296735.1 Chrysochloris asiatica | reverse complement strand
TTGTTGTTGTTGTTAAATATATCATTATTTCAATGGTATCTCACTTTGGTTTTGATAGGCATCGAAAATTGCTAATGACATTGAAAATCTTTCATGTGTTTGGTGGCCATTGGAATGTCCTCTTTAGTCCTTTGCCAATTTTATGACTGGGTTATTTAATGTTTTGTTACTGAATTGAACTTTCATGTGCTGTTGAGTTGGTTCTGGCCCATAGCAAAACTTACAGGAGAGGTAGGTGAGCATAAATCGCCAATTTTGCATTTCAAACTGACTTTGCAGTCGAGTTCTTATCCTACAGTGCCACACCAGGATGGGACTTCATATAGAAATACAGAAAAAAATTCCATTATTTTTTCATTCCATTTTCCATAAACTTTTTGAGGTTCCCTTTTTTTATTTATATGAAAGATCTTCAAAAATTTCATGAAAAAATGGAATTAAAAGATAAGGGAATTTTCCCCAAACATTTTGAAGCCTCATTCTTTATAGGATCATATCATCCACAAATAGAAATTATTTTGTCTTGTCCTATCAGAGTACCTTTTCTTATTCCTATCGTATGCTCCTACTTGGATTTCTAAAACTAAATTGAATAGAAATGTTGAGATCAAGAACTTTTGCCTTGTTCCCAGTTAAAGGGGGAAGTTCTTAGTCTTTCTCCATAAACTATAATGCCAGCTACTACCTGTTTATATAAGTCCTGAATTGGAATTTCTATTCCAATATTCTTTTATTCTTATCAACAGAGAAAAGATTGAAGTTGTCAAGGACTTCATTCTTCTTGGATCAACTATCAACACTCGTGGAAACGGCAGTCAAGAG
>NW_006408593.1:1447374-1449172 GCF_000296735.1 Chrysochloris asiatica | reverse complement strand
ACTCTTTAGAGGAACTGAAAATATCAGCTTTTTCCAGTGGAATAATTGGTTGAGTGGAGCTATTGACCTTGTGTTTAGCAGCCCACCTTGTAATCCACTCCGCTAAGAGGACTCCTTGAAATACATGATATATAAATGTGAATGTAATGGAGAACTTAAGAGGCATTACATTATGTAATGTCAAAAGCTGAAAGATCCTACCATCTTTTATCTCTATTTACTCTTATGTTGTTTTTAAGTGCTGTAGAGTTAGCTCCGACTCATAGTGACACTATATTGGGCTTTCCAAGAGCAGCTGGTGAGTTTGTAGCACCAACCTCATGGTTCAAACCAACCTTGAGATCGAGAGCTTATCCTATGGGGCCCCACCAGGACTCCCTATATACTATTATGGTGGTGGTGGTTATGTGCCGTGGAGTCGGTGCCGACTCATAGCGACCCTGTACAGGGGTTCTGAGGCTGGAAATCTTTATGGCAGCAGAAAGCCTCATCTTTCTTCCATGGAACAGCTGGTATTTCAAACTGCTGACCTTGAGGTTTGCAGCCCGATTTGTAACCACTACTCTACCAGAGCTATTAGAGAAGCAATTACGGAGAATCAATCTTCACACTATTCAGATTCATTAATAAGCAGATAAAGGGAAGGGCTAAACTCTAACTTAGAAAGAAATCATTGTTGTTGTTAGGTGCCCTCAAATCCATTCTGACTCTCAGCAACTCTGTACAGGGTTTCGTGGAGCAGGTGGTAAATTCGAACTGCTGGCCTTGCAGTTAGCAGCCTAATGCATAACCTAACTTTAAAGTTAGACATTGTTTGAAAACACTGAACACATTATTCAACTTCAAGATGCTTCTACTATTTCATCACCAAAATTATAATAGGTTAAAAACTCTTTCCTTGGTTGACTCTGATAATTATACACAGAATACTTAGGAAATCTCAAAGAATAAAGTTTTTGGGTTAGTGATTAGAGCACAGTTTTATCATATGAGGCTATCTGAAGATTTTACCCATGTAGTCTGTGTAATCTCAAATGAAACAGTTCACCAAATTGATGTATTTTATTTCTGTTCTTTATTCCCTACTCTCTCAATGTATTTTACTAATATTTTTTGTCTATTTGTTGAAGTTCTTAATGGATTGCTTGTATTATTAAACTAATCTCATTGCAAAATCTTCTTTCAAGCAAGTGTGTGACGGGAAAATATATAGAATTTAGAGGCTATTTGCTTCATTTTGGAAGTTTCTTACTTTAATTGCAAAGAAATATCTTGTCAGGTCTGATACCTTTCCCCAGACTAAATGATTAAGAAAACAAAACCAACAGAAAAAACCTACACTGTTGACATTTGGAGACATAATGTTATTTTAAGACTAGAGAAAAAGAAAAATCCTCAGATTCATATCTTGTTTTTTTATTCTATCCTGGAAGCAGTAAAACAATATAATGCTCCTGAAAGAACATAGGCTTTTAAAATCAAATTGCCCTGGGGCCATCCTGTCTTCACCATTTAACAACTCTCTGATTTTGCTTACATATCCTATTGGTTGTGAGTCAAATTTTATCATCATAAAACAAGTTCAGTAGTGCTTACCTAACACATTTCTCTGATGATGTAAGCCTATGCAACAAACAGGATTTCTTTCTCTTTTAGGGATTCAAGCTTTAAAGATTTCTGACTCATAGGATAAGCATTGGACAACAAGGTTAGTTTGAACCCAAATGTCAGCAGTTCAAACTCACCAGCTGCTCCTACACAAGGTCACTATGAGTCAGAACTGATTCGATGGCACATA
>NW_006408593.1:1434041-1446219 GCF_000296735.1 Chrysochloris asiatica | reverse complement strand
AGATGTAATCCATACTGAAGGCTGTGCTTTTTGATCTTCATCAGTAAATATTTTAAGTCGTCTTCATTTTCAGCAAGCAAGGTTGTATCATCTGCATATCGCAGGTTGTTGATGAGTCTTCCTCCAATCCTGATGACACATTTTTCTTCATGTAATCCAGCTTCTTGGATTATTTGCTCAGCATACAGGTTGAATAAGTTACAGGTCTGCTTAACTGTGTATGTTAGGCTGGGCTTCAGTGTCAGAGTGTGGAAGAATTCACACATATGGAGGTTCAAAGTAGAGAGTTGCATTCACTTTCCAAAGGAAGAAAGGAGCCTTAACACCAGAGTAGTCATGGCCCAGAGGGTTGGGTGTTTCGGGTGTTTATGGGTTTTTAGGAAGGAGGGCAAAAGTAGTTGCCGCTAGATGGAATGTAAGGCAGATTTTACAAAATAAATAATGGCGCCCTCTGGACTAGTATAACAGGATATTTTTGGGTTTCTGTGTTGTTGAGTTGGTCCTGACTCATAGAGATACTGTATAGGGTTTCCAAGGAGTGGCTGGTGAATTTGAAACACAGATCTTGTGCTCCAAACCAATCTTGAGGTTGAATGCTTATCCTATGGCACCACACCAGAGCAGGATTTGTTGAAGCTGTTGTTAAGTGCCATCGAGTCAGTTCCGACCCATAGTGACCCAGTATAGGGTTTCTGAGGAACCACTGGTGAGCTTGAAGCACTGATCTTGTAGTTCATACCGACTTTTTTGTCCAGCATATTAAACCACAGTGCCACATTGGACTCCCCCAGAGCAGAATATTGGGAGATAATTTAAGACATTGTCCATCTGGGTGAGTATCACAGGATATTGTTTGTTGTTGTTAAATGCCTTAGAGTCGATTCCAACTTATAGGCACCCTTTATAGGGTTTCCAAGGAGTGACTGGTGAGCTTGAGCCACTGTCCTAATGATTCAAACTGTCCTTGCAGTCCATAGTGCCACATCTGGTGATTAAAGATATTGTCCTTTGCTTGGTCTCAGGGCGATCATCTATGGCTGCTGGTCAGAGTTTAGGAAGATGCTCTACAGTGGGGTCAGCTGTTCTCCATTCTTGAAAAACAAGCTTAGTAAAACAGGATGGGGATTCCCTGATCTGTGGGGCCATCAGTTCTCCATTCCTATAAAGCAACCTCAGTAAAACAGGCTGACATCTTACAAGAGTTTAAACACTGCAAGAGTTTCAGTACATAGTAAATACTTGGGGTTCAAATGTCAAACTTACAGTCAACTCATAGTTGCCCTTCATTGTTGTTAGCTGCCATGGAGTCTGTTTTAGTCATAGCAACCCTATGCACAACAGAATGAAACAGTGCCTGATCCTGCACCATCCTCAACATGTATTTGAGCCCATTACTGCTGCCATTGTATCAATACATCCTGCTGGGGGTGTTTGTCTTTTTTTGCTGACATTCTTCTTTTCCAAGAATGATGTCAGTCTCCGGGGACTAGTCTTTCTTGATACACGTTCAAAGAACCACCTTTGTATCTAAGAAGCATTCTGGTTGTACTTCTGGCAATACATGATACTTTCAATATTCTTCACCAACATCATAATTCAAATGCATTGATCTTTCTATGGTCTTCCTTATTTATTAATTGTTCAACTGGGCTGCTAACCTCAGGGTCAGCAGTTCAAAACTGCCAGGTGTTTCATGGGAGAAAGATGAGGCTTCTGCTCCTGTGTAGATTTATAGCATCGGAAATACTGTACAGGGTTGTTATGAGTTGGAGACGACTCCACGGTACATCACCAGCACCAAATGCATATGAGGCGATTGAAAATATCATGGCTTGCGTCTGGAGCACCTTAGTCCTCAAACTGGTATCTTTGCTCTTAAACACTTTAAAGAGGTTTTGTGCAGCAGCTTTGCCTGATGCAATATGTCCTTGATTATAAATCCAAGCAAAGTGAAGTCTTTGACAACTTCAATCTCCTTTTATTATGTTATTTATTGGTCCTGTTGTGAGAATTGTGTTTTCTTTACATTGAGGTATAATCTGCGTATCACAGACTATTAATGAGTTTTCCTCCATTTCTGATGTCACACTGTTCATTGTTCTTCATATAATCCAGCTTCTGGAATTATTTGTTCAACATGTAGTTTGAATAAACAGGGTGAAAGGATACAACCCCAATGCACACACCTATCCTGATTTTAAACCATTCAGTATTCTCCTTGTTCTGTTCAATAGACTACCCTTTGATCATGTTGTTGTTGTTAAGAGCTATCAAGTTAGTTCCAACTAATAGCAATGCTAGGGCTTCCAAGGAGCAGCTGGTGAGTTTGAGTCACATTCCTGTCACAGCCACACTTGCTATTTAATGTTATGTCAACTTGTCTTTGCTTTGAAACCTTTGAATCAATCCCTGTTGTTGCTTGTTTTCACATGCCTTTGAGCTGATTCTGGCTAAAAGTGATCCTGTATGGGGATTATAGGAGTCCTGGTGTGATGTTGCAGGATAATGCATTGGATCTTAAGGTCAGTTTGAACCACAAGGTCCATGGTTCAAACCCACCAGTTACCCTTGGAAACCCTATACAGGGTCACTATGGGTTGGAACCAACTCAAAGTTACTTAAAAAAAAAAACAACATAGGGATCCCTGGTGTGGCACTGTAGGATTAGCACCAGACTGCAAACCACAAGGTTGGCAGTTCCTACTCATAGCGATCCCATGTAGGGCTTCTGAGGAATAGCTGGTGGGTTTGTAGTAATCCAGTCTACATCCTATAGCATCACACTGACTCTACTCACAACACATTTTTCTTCATCACTTGCTGCATGTGTAGCTTTTAAATCATTTAAGAAGCTTGAGCCTTCTTGTGCACTAACCCTCTGCCATTGAATAGAATCTGACTAATAGTGAACCTGATTAGAGTGTCCCAGATTATAAATCCTTATGGGAACAGAAGGTTTCCTCTGTCTCTGTGGAATGGTTGGTAAGTTTGAACTGTCCACAGTTACTTGTTCAATGCTTATTCTACAGTATTCCTGTTGTGTTTGTTGTTAAGTGCCATTGAATCAGTTTTGACTCATTGAGACCATGCATAAGATTTTTGAGGAGCAGCTGGTGGATTTGAACTGCTGGCCTAGTGGTTCGCAGGCCAATGGTGATCCTACAGCACTACACTAAAGTCAAGTGGTTCAAACTCACCAGACACTCCTTGGAAACCCTATACAGGGTCGCTATGGGTCAGAACCAACTCGACAGCACTTGACAACAACAACAACAAGGCTAAATAAGAACTATAAGTAAATGTTCCAGTGTTCCAATTTACTTATAAATTTGATTTCAAGACACAGTTTGGAAGGGATCACATTCACACGGACGGCCTGTATTTTGCATGTCATTACGGACTGAATTGTATCACCAAAGATGTTGAAATTCTAACCATGTTACTAGTAATTTTGAGTTGTTTGGAAACGGGTTTCCTTTGAGCATGTTATCAGCAAAGAATGCCATACTGAAGTAGGGAGAGTCCCCTTTGGAATGGTGTCTTACAAAAGGGAGAGCAGAAGCCAGGTATTTAGGAGAAGCTAGAGAAGAGACATCCAAAGCCAAAGAAAGCAAAACAATACCTGGGATTACCAGAATGTGGACGACACAGGAAGAATCTTGGTCTAGAGCTGACACAGAGACTATGGCTTTGCCAATAGAATTATGAGTTCTAGCCTCCAGAACATAAGACAATAAATTTTAGTTCTTTAAAGCCACCTATTTTGTGGTATTGTGTTATTGCATCCCTTGTTGTTGTGGTTGTTGTTAAGTGCCATCCAGTTGGTTTTAACCCATACTGACCCTGTTTCCAAAGAGTAGCTAGTGGGTTTGAACTGCCAGTCGTTTGGTTCAAACATTTGCCCACAGCGCCACACCAGGACTCCATAGTATCCCTGGGAAACTACAAAAAACAAAAACATAAACACATACACACACAAGCACAACTCGCTATAATGAGTGTTAGATTACATACAAGTATGTGGCATTGTAAATAGGATTTTCTCTACTATATGTTATAGACACAATTTCATACCAGAAAATACCTTCCAATGCTATTATCTTTTAATAGCTTCACTGTTTTTTTTTTGTCTGAATACAATTTTAAATATTCAATCAATCCTTTCCTGAAACACAGCTGCAAAATCAAGAACAGAAACTTTGCTTTAGGTCATGCATCTAATGAGCATTCAAAAGAAAAATAGACCAAGATCTTTATGTTGTTATACCCACGCTGCCTCCACTACAAAATATCGCTTGACTTTTTTTACACACCATTTCCAGTTATTTCAGTGCATATCATTGACCTAAACAATTCATACTAGATTCTAAAAACAAGGGTAATGCTGTAGGTGAAATAGTCCAATCATTTTTGCCTTTTTACTGCCAATACACTGTGAAAACATTAAATAAATAAATACCTCTTGTTTTACATAATTTTGAAAGTTAACATGGAAAATTCCACTATAAAAATGCCCCCAGCTGCATGAGTAGAAGTGTTAGCCCCAGGCTTAGCTTGCACAGAACTAAAATGAGCAGTTAGAACAATAAAACAATGCACACCAGTCAGCTGGCATTGTGTAGATCCAGTCATAAAGTGCATGTTATGATGTAACACCCACTGGCCCTAATTATTCCCTTTTATGTACAGAAGAACACAAGCTATGCAACCTTTGAGAGTACATACTCGTCAGAAAGCCTTCCATTCCTCTCTCCTCCCACTCTCTGCCCACAATAGGAATTCTCCTATCAACCCTCCATTCTGCTAGCAGAGAGAATAGAATCATTGGTAATTGATAGTCTGTTATGGCATGGAGTGGAACAGAAGCCTGCAATTGTCACTTATTTCCTCAGACATATTTAACTGATACCCAGGGCCTAAGGAATAAATCTTGATATGACTGACTGAAGACCCTCAATGAGAGAGAACTTCATTCACCTTGTTATCACCACTTCTCCTCGATGAAAGCTTTATTCCCTTGTTCAGTGTTCCCAAAGCACATTCTCCCACACCTCTTTATTAATACCTCCTTGAAAGCTCTATACAGGGTCTCTATGAGTCGGAACCAAGTCTGTGTCTCTTAACAATATCTATTTCTCAAATTCCTTCAAATCAACACTGATGCCTAATATGAATTCAGTCCTGTCTACGCGGACAAATCAATATACTACCTCTTCCTTAAAATCTTCCAAACCACCTGGAACTTTGCTGATGTCTCATTTCAGTATTTGTAACATTTATTTGTTGCTAAATACTTTGTTCTATTGTTCATTTTGTTTTTCTCTGCACATGTTATTTTCTCTGTCAGTGAAAGATCAGAAACAAAAAAATATCCTTTCTCTCTCTCTAGCTGCCTAAGTTCTTGAAATAATATCGTCTCCTAGGTACTTATTCTTATTTTTTTAAGTGCTGTGGCCCTGTATAAGGTTTCCAAGAAGTGGCTGATGGGTTTGAACCACTGACCTTGCAGTTAGCAGTCCAGGGCTTACCCTATAGTGCCACACCAGGACTCCAAAAAAACGAGTTGCCATCAAGTTGATTCCAACTCATGGTGACCCTTTGTGTGTCAAACTACAACTGTGCTACATAATGCACTTGCGTGCTCATCTAATGTTTATCAGTCTAGTCCACCTAGAGGCACCTCAGAAAGTCCACTGATCTACTAAGCTCTAGTGGTTCATTAATTTTCTTGCACCAGTAGATCTGACCCTTCCTGAGAGAAGCCTTGCACATCACAATGAATGAGAAACCTTAGGATTACTTTTTCACATACAGAACGTCTTTAGTTTCCTTTTCTGAGTTCTGTGACAGCACAGGACCAATGAAAAATATCAATTAGCTGTCCTGAATGCATGTGATAGCTACAGCCCTCCTAAAGACAATCTTTCTCAGGTATGTAGGGAGAGTAAGTTCGAAGTGCTTGCTACAAACAGAAGACATTCTTCTCTCCAAGAATCTGTCAGGGCCCTTTTTACCAAAAAGGGTTAGATAAGAACCTACACGTTTTAGTATGAAAGTAAAATGCTGAATTTTAAGCAGTCATGCTGGTTTAATACCAGGAATATTTAAAGACGCCTTTAGCCATGTTTCTGTTCTCATATTATAGGCAAATAGTCATAGTTTATCTTCTGCCGTGCTCCTTTAGGGTCTTCTGAGCCAGTCTCAATAGGTAAATATCAATTGTTCAGTCATAAAAGTCCATAAAAACCAGAGTTCCAGAAAGAGCATCATGTTTGCATACAGTAATGTGTTTGTAAGTGTTTTATAAGCCTATGCAGCAAAAATGAAAATGTGAATACCAACAGGATGATAGCTCAGTAACTCTCTGGGGCATTTAATAATAGTAGCAATATGTTTCAATCAAACCCACACTACATTAATTAAGGAATTTTATGTGGTTTTCATTTTCAATTTTCAGCTAATACAATGCTAAAAAACTTCAAGTAAATTTGGGGCATCAATTCTTGTATACCAGTGGATGTTTGTAACAGCACACCATAGGACATCATTCTAAAATATGATTTCAAATCCAAACCATGAATTCAAAGGACTATGAGTCTGCTTTATCAGTTTCAGCAACCCAGCCAATTCCATAGAACATAAAATAAAGTAACTGTATTTCATAAACATGATCCCAAATCCATTTGTTTAGTTAATTGCCCTTCAATTACACTACAACTCTTCAGCAAGACCCTGAAAGATAAACATACAAATTTCAATCAATACAATTTCAGGTTATTATTCATCACCCATATGATTATACCTTTTACTACTGTGTTAAAGGAAGACTCATTTAGTCTGCTCTTCCTGTATCAGTAGATTCTTGTTTTTG
This sequence comes from Chrysochloris asiatica, assembly GCF_000296735.1. Classification (NCBI taxonomy): domain Eukaryota; kingdom Metazoa; phylum Chordata; class Mammalia; order Afrosoricida; family Chrysochloridae; genus Chrysochloris; species Chrysochloris asiatica. The sequence goes on along the minus strand of NW_006408593.1, from coordinate 1,439,348 downwards.
AGAGCCATTAAGTCAGTTCTGACTCATAGTGACCCTGTATGGGCTCCAACTCATAGTGACCCTATATAGAGTTTCCACAGACCTTGCAGTTCACACTGACCTTGAGGTCCAGAGCTTATCCTATTATTCCATACCAGAACTCCTTATCAGTAGATTATCAACCTAGATTTTATTCAGAGTCCTGGTGTGGCACTGTAGGATAAAGTACTGGACTGCAGAGTCAGTTTGAACCGCATTGTTGGTGGTTCAAACTCACCAGTTACCCCTTGGAAACCTTATGAAGCGTCGCTATGAATCGGAACCGACTCAATGACAATTAACAAAAACAACAAGAGTTATTTAATATTCTAAGATTCAACTTTTTTTTTTTTTTAAATTAAAGCTTTTAGGACAATTCTAGATTTTGGTTAATCTATGCAGTACATCTTTCATTGTGTCTATGCCTGATGTAATCAACAACAGAAATTCTCTCTCAAGTCCCTTTGGACCCCTTTAACGTCTCTGTAAGCCCTTCCCAAACTTCCGTGAGTTGTGTGTTTATGGCCTGCACCTGTGACTCTTTCACTATTGGCTATCCTCAGCCCATTGGTGTCACTTCACCCTACAAGCTTTCAATATGTCCATCCTTTTAGTACTATACTGGCTGACAGGTTGTGGATGCGAAAGTTTAGGTCCTCGACCTCAGGGATGGCAACTCTTGAGGAAACTTTTGCAATTCAAAATTGTCTAGTAGAACTAAATGGAAAGATTTTCCATGGGGCTTTGCTTCAAATGACTTTCAATTTTAATAGGAGGAGGGGTGTATAGTGTCTTACTAAATAGATTTATTGATTCATACCATATATATATGACTTCAAAATTCAATGTAATATAAATTAAAGGCATAAATAACTGATGGGCATCATCTTCAAAGAGTTTGTGGAAAAAAGGATTTCAAGCATAATACAAAATTTCTGTGTACATTTTGAAGCCCTCTCGTATGTCCATCAGTAAAACCACTTGACAATGAATCAATTCCAATTCATGATGAACCAATGTATGTCACAGTAGAACTGTGCTCTGTAGGACTTTCAGTAGCTTAATTCTTGGAAGTAGATCATTTGACTTTTTTTCCAAGTTGCCATTGGCTGAACTGGAAGTAACCACTAACCTTCCTGTTAGTTGCCAAGTGCATTAGCTATCTGTACTATCCTGATTTTTCAGAGAAAGAATATGGGTTATTTTTTAAATGATACTAGGATTGCAGGTAATTAATTAAATATAATTTTATAATAGATTTTGCATATTTATTTTCAATCAAGGTTAAATAATACATATTTCCTTTTGTATACAATTCAGTTTTGAAATATAAAAAACATGAAATGTGTATCAAAAGCTGTTCTGATATATATACTCTCATAAATATATTCTTCATTTGATTTTGTCAATACTTTAAAAATGATCTTCTGTTAGAGCAGCTGTAATTCATGAATATTTTGAATATGAGACTTTATCTGTTTTTTATATTATTCATTAATATGGGGTTTCTCAAAATGATACTAACTGGCTCAAAGAGTGTGGGAATTTTATGACTATGTTGTTGTTTGATGTTAAGTGCCATCGAGTTGTTACCGACTCATAGCAACCATATGCACAATAGAACAAAACACTGCCTGGTCCTGGATGAATTGCACATTTGTTGCTACTACACCTGAGCCCATTGCTGCTGCCACTGTGCCAAGCCATCTTGTTAGGAATCTTCCTTTTTTTTTTTTTTTTTTCTCAACCCTCCACTTTACCAAACATTAATATGTCCAAAGTACAAGAGACAAAGTCTGGCCATCCTGGCTTCCAAGAATCATTCTGGCTGTACTCCTTGCAAAGAAAATCTGTTTGTTGTTTTGACAATCCATGGTACTTTAATATTCTCCTCCATCAACATAACTCAAAAACATCAATTCTTCTACAGTCTTCCTTATTCACTGTCCAACTTTTGCATACGTAGGAGATTATTGAAAATACCATGACTTGAGTCAGGCACACCTTAGTTCTCAACCTAATGTCTTTGCTCTTCAACATTTTAAAGAGATCTTGTGCAGCAGATTTGCCTAATGCAAAATGTCGTTTGATTTCTTGACTGCTTCCATGAGTGTTGATGGTTGATTCCAGCAAAAAGTCATTGACAATTTTAATCTTTTCTCCATTTATATGGAAGTTATTTATTGGTCTGGTGGTGAGGATTTTTGTTTTCTTTACATTGAGCTGCAACCCATCTGAAGGCTGTTGTCTTTGATCTTCATCAGCAAGCAGTTTAAGTTCTCTTCACTTTCAAAAAGCAAAGTTGTATAATCTGCATATCTCAGGTTGTTAATGAGTCTTCCTTCAATGTGTTTTCTTCCAATCCTGATGCCATGCTTTTCTTCATATAATCCTGCTTCTCAGATTATTTGCTCAGCATACAGATTGGATAAGAATGGTGAAAGAATACAATCCTGATGCACACCTTTCTAATTTTAAGTCATTTGGTGTTCCAACTGCCTCTATGTACAGGTTACTCGGGAACACAGTTAAGTGTTCCGGAATCCTGAATATTCATGCTTCACAGTCATTGCTGCTGCTGCCACTCTGTCAATTCATCTTGTTGTGGGAAGGGATCTTCCTTTTTTTTTTTGACCCGCCACTTTTTCAAGACTGACATCCTTCGTGATAACGTTGTAGTTTTTAAGTGCCATCGAGTTGGTTCTGACTTATAGTGATCCTGTCTGTATAGTGTTTCCAGGAAGTGGTCAATGGGCTTGAACTACTGGCCTTGTAGTTCAAACTGACCTTGTAGTAGCAGAGCATTAACCCAAAGCACCACACTGGAGTTTTCATGTGGCAATGTAGGAAAAGTAGTCAACCGCAAAGTTGGTTTGAACCATAAAGTTGGTAGTTCAAAATCCACCAGTTGTTTGTCAGAAGCCCTATACTGGGGTCTCTATGGGTCTGAACTGACTCAATGGCACTTAACAACAACTGGATAAGTCTACTCAAAGTACCAGGGCTTGGCTCAGGTGCACTTTAGTACTCAAACTCATCTTGGCTCTTCAACGGATTTGTCTAATGTAATGTAACACATTATATGATTTTTTTTTAAGCTTTTATTGAGTGAAAGTTTACAGAGTGGGTCATCAGTTTTACATTCAACAAATCATAATTTGTTTCATTGCAATAATTACAATCCCCTTCATGTACCATCAGTTAACAGTTTTTACCTCTATTCCTTTTTATTTATTTATTTGATGTATACATACAAAACAGGGAATATCTGTTAGTTTAAATGTCCAAAGGGCACATTTTGCAAGCTAGCCTCCTACCCACAGGCACACAGCCCTTCTCATCCCATGGCCCTAGAGTCCTCAGCTGCTCTATTCTTCTATGGCATTGCCTCTGCCACTCTCTCTGCTGTCACCACTTTTTTGGTTAGAATCCCATGCTCCATCCATGTTCATCCCTCTTGAGAGTCCTCTGTTCCTGAAATGAAATATTAACTACTCTTCCCTTTTAATTACACATCTTCTACATTTACAGTTGTGAAACTTACAATTAGTCCTGATAACAACTACTCAAAATTGAATCATAAGATCCTATCCCGCCATCATCCTCTATCCCCTTTCATCAGAACCATCTGGAAATATTCAATGGGGATCCTACCTTACACTTCTCATTCTGAGACTAAGCACATTCATGAAGCCTGTAAGCTAACCATTTCTTGTATTTATATCCCCCATTTTTGATAGTCAATGTCTAAGATGACCATCCTTATCAACCCAGTGTACTGAGGAGGCAAGCTTGATTCATGCTATGAAGAATCCTTCCCTTTTGGTTGTAATTTTGAGCAACTATATCCATAAGCAAAAGTTTACTTAATCAAATTGTAGCAATTTATACTTGCTTCCTGTATTAAACTTCTTTATCTTCATCTGATTGTGTTCTGGTCAGCTAACAATCCAACTAGGTCAAATGGATACTATCTGCAAGTTTGGGAGTTTTCAAATGTCTCCCTCACTTTAGACCAGTTGGCCACTTTATTCTCAACTCTAGCCCCCAATGGCTAGGTCAGTATCCATGGACTTGGGAGTACACACGTCTCCCTAAACTTCAGACCAGCCAGGCTGTCCTCTTCTGTCTCATCTCAAGGTCTATGGAACATGATCAAACTCAGCCTATGTCTTCATTGCTGTATTTCCCCCACATCCACTCACAAATAGACCAGGGTGGCCCCCAGCAAGCATGCAAGATGATTTGTGTGTTCCCATTGAATTTCAATCTTAAAAGGCAGTTTATCCTGCTGAGCTGACTTTTCTTCCCTTGATAACTCCAAAGCAAACAGCTTCTTTGATATTGTAACAGCCAGTCTGCTTTTTTTCTGCTGATCTTTCTTTCAAGAAATACCTTCTATTCCTCTAGCCATTCCTGGTTGGTCTGCATGTATTTTTTAAGTGGGAATATCTCATATCAGAAGGTTCTAGGTGGAGGTCAGGGTTCCACCTAAGGTGCCATACTCCACAAAGGCTTAAGAAGAAGCCTATTTCCCTGGGCAAATTCTAGTTCCCCTGTTAGTTAATCCAACCAGTTATAGGCCTGAGACAGGCTTACCAACTTTCTGTAATCTTATTTCCCAATATTCCGTTCTATCACAATAAATGTCTATTGTACAGTAGTAGGCAGGGGAAACCAATATCTACAAGGCAGTCACACACCTTATTATTTCCCCTCCTTTACCCATTCAGGCTATGTCTTGATCACTGTATCACAGAACTCCAAGTTGTGCATACATCACTATTTATCTCTATCCTATTTCGTCCATGCATACCTTCCAAAATATTCCCCTGTGTTCATTGTTCATCTACCTGCCTCCCCCTTTATTTGTATTACCCTCCCTCTCCTTGTATAGTGCCCTCCTCTTCTAACCTGTATATTGCTATTCCCTATCTCTCACCCCTGGTAACCATCAAATAAATTTTATGGAAAACTTTGTATAATACTGGTCTTTTATAATACTGGTCTTATGTAATATTTGTCCTTTTGTCAACAACAACACGGAATACCGGGTCAAGAGGACTCATGAGTTGGTGTTGGAACTCTGTAACAAATATAAAGGTATGTTTGGCAGTTCGGAGGGTTTATAGCTGGGGAATTTGCAGGAGAATCCACAAATTCACTATTTTCTGGATCAAGACACTCAGCTGTTCCAAGAGCCGCCATCTTGGGAAAGCTTATCTTGATTGTACCAGGATTGATAGGATTAGGAGAGAACATCTTGATTGTATCTTGATTATATCTTAT
>NW_006408593.1:1429215-1431990 GCF_000296735.1 Chrysochloris asiatica | reverse complement strand
AAGATGTCAGCTTGAGGACTAAGGTGCACCTGACCCAAGCCATGGTATTTTCAATAACCTCATATGCATGCAAAAGCTGGACAGTGAATAAGGAAGTTCATAGAAGAATTGATGCATTTGAGTTATGGTATTTGAGGAGAATATTGAAAGTACCATGGGCTGCCAAAAGAACAATCAGATCTATGTTGGAAGAAGTGCAGCCAGAGTGCTCCTTGGAGGCCAGAATGGCCAAACTTCATCTCTCATACTTTGGACATATTGTCAGAAGGGACCAGTCACTGGAAAGGGATATCATGTTGGATAAGGTAAAGCTTCAGAGATATAGAGGAAGACCACTAGTGAAATGGATTGGTAAAATGGCAGTATTCATGAGCTTGGGTGTGGCAACAATTGTGAGGTTGGCCCAGGACCAGGCAGTGTTTTATTCTGTTGTGCATAGGGTTGCTATGACTCAGTACTGACTCAATGGCACCTAACAACAACAACAACAATTTCACTCTGCATAATACCCTCAAAGCTCATCTATGTTATGAAGTGTTTTGCAGCTTCATTGTTACTCTACAAGGTAGCATACAATTCCATAGTGTACATGTACCAAAGTTTGTTTACCCATTCTTCTGTTGATGGGCATTTATGCAGTCTCCATCTTTTTGCTATTGTGAATAGTGCTGCTATGAACATTGGTGTGTATATATCTACTAGTGCTCTGGCTTGTATTTCTTGTGGAGGAATTTCTGACTCATAAGGTAGTTGTATTTCCAACTTTCTGAAGAAGTGCCATACAATTTTCCAGAGTGGTTGAATCATTTTACAGTCCTACCAACAATACAGGAGAGTCCCAGTCTCTCCATACCCTTAATAGAATTTGTTGCCTTCTGCTTTTTTGAACTTCATTGTTAAGGCTGGTTTGAGATGATATCTTTTTATTGTTTTGATTTGCATGTCTCCAATGGCTAGGGGCTCTTGTAACATATTGGTTATGAATTCTACTGTGAACCTCAAGGTCAGCAGTTCAAAACTAACAGCTGTTCCACGGGAGAAAGATGAGACTTTCTGGCTGTGAACCTTAAGGTCAGCGGTTCGAAACTACCAGCCGCTCCGCAGGAGAAAGATGAGGCTTTCTACTCCCATAAAGATTTACACCCTCGGAAACCCTGTACAGGGTCTCTATGGGTCGGAACCGACTCGATGGCACTTAACAACAACAACAAAAGATTTACAGCCTTGGAAACCCTGTACAGGGTCATTATGAGTTGGAACTGACTCCACGGCACATAACAATAACAACAAGGGCTAAAGATCAAGAACATTTCTTCATATATTTGTTGGCTACCTGAATGTTTTCTTTGGTGTAGTGCCTGTTCATGTCCTGTGCCCACTATTAAATTGGGTTATTTTTCTTGTAGAGGTGTTGTAGGTTCCTATAAAATTTAGAGATTAGTCTCCTGTTTGAAAAAAAAAAAAATCATAGTCTGTGGGCTCCTTTTTTACTCTTTTGGTGAAATCTTCTGAAGTACATAAGTTTTTAATTTTTAATATGTCCCAGTCATCTATTGTTTGTGTTCTTTCATACAGTGTTTGATAGTATACATATGCCATGTATTAGAGCCCTTAAGTTTGTTCTTATGTTTTCAGTGATGATCTTTATAGTTCTAGGATTTACATTTAGATCTTTAATCCATGTTGAGTTATTTTTTAATATAGTGTCATATATGGGTCTTGTTTCATTCTTCTGCAAATCAGTTTCCAGTTTTGCCAGTACCATTTGTTGAAGAGACTATGTCTTCCCCATTTAATGTATTTTCACCCTTTGTCAAAGATCAGTTGACCATATGGGGATGGATTTACTTCTGGGATCTCAATTCTGTTCCACTGATCTATGTATCCTTCATTGTACCAGTACCAGGCAGTTTTGATCACTTTGTAGTAAAATTTTGAATTAGGAAGTGAGAAGCCTCCAACTTTGTTCTTATTCCTTAAGCAATCCGTTACTTATCTGAGGTCTCTTTCCCTTCCATATAAAGTTTGTGATTGTTTTTTCCATCTCTTTAAAGATCGTTGTTGGAATCTGGATTGGGATTTCATTATAACTGTAGATTCCTTTTGGTAGTATTGACATTATCACAATGTTAAGTCTTCTTATCCATGGTATATTCTTCAATTTTTATAAATGTCTTTTGGTGTATTATAGTTTTCTTTGTATAGGTCTTTTTATTAGATTTATTCCTACACATTTCAACCTTTGGGTGGATATTATTAATGGTTTTGTTTTCCTAATTTCCTTTTCAGAATTGTCTTTTTTAGTCTAGAGGGATCTAACTGATTTTTGTGTGTTGATTTGGTACTCTGCCTCTTTGTTAAACCCTCCAATGAGCTCCAATACTTTTTGATGAGTTTTTGGCATTTTCTATGTATAGGATCATTGTTGTTATTGTTGTTGTTAGGTGCCATCAAGTCAGTATCAACTCATAATAGCCCTATGCACAACAGAATGAAATACTACCCTGTCCTAGGCCAACCTCACAATTGTTGCCATGCTTAAGCCCACTGATGCTGACACTTTGCCAATCCACCCATCTTGCTGGGGTTCTTCCTCTTTTTCAATAAGGCAGATATGCCTAATACAATACATTATTTGATTTGAAGAATGCACTCAGACTTTCTCAAGCTGACATAACTTAAGAAAAAATTCAAACTTCTACTTTTGTTTCTCTGCTATTCATAAGGTTTTCAGTGACAAAATATTCAGAAGTAGTTCATCACTCTTTCTTCCTA
>NW_006408593.1:1426345-1427490 GCF_000296735.1 Chrysochloris asiatica | reverse complement strand
AGGACAAGCAAAGCACTGCTTACGAAGAATAATAAGGTTGGGAACCTCTCACTCCCTGACTTTAAAATTAATTACATGACTATAGTGTTCAAAACAGCTTGATACTGCTACAATGAAAGATACATTGATCAGTGGAACAGAATTGAGAATCCAAAAATTAACCCATCCACATACAGCCAATTGGTTTTTGACAAAGTACCTAAATATATCGCATGGGAGGTGGCAGTCTCTTCAACAGATGGTGCTGGCAGAAGTGGAAAGCAATATGCAAAAGATTGAAACAAGATCTTTACCTCACGCCATATACAAAAACCAACTCAGCATGGATTAAAGACCTAAATGTAAATCCCAGAATTATGAAGGCCATCAATGAAAAAATAGGGACAAATGTGATGGCTCTAATTCTGGGCATACACAGACTACAAAACATTTTGATAACTACACAAACAAAAAGAGACAAAATAGATGATTGGGACATACTAAAAATTAAAAACTTATGTGCATCAAAAGACTTCACCAGAAGAGTTAAAAGGGAAACCACAGAATGGAAAAAAATGTTTTATAATGACACATCAGACAAGGAACTCACTTCTAAAATACATAGGAAACTGCAACACCTTTACAAGAAAAAGACAAACAACCCAATTAAAAAAGGGGCACAGGACATGAACAGATACTTCACTTCACCAAGGAAGAGATCCTGGTAGCCTGCAAACATATGAAGAAATGTTCACGATCACTATCCATCAGAGACATGCAAATCAAAACAACAACGAGATATCATCTCAAACCAGCAATAAAAGCAAAGATTAAAAACTAAAGGACTATAAATGCTGGCAAGGATGTGGAGAGACTGGGACTCTCCTTCATTGCTGGTGGAATTGCAAAATGTTCCAACTTTTCAGGTAATTCCAAAGCCTTTTCTCTCTTTAATGCAATTTCTAGCTCTTCCTCTCAGTTGTTTATTTGAGCTACTCTGTCTTGTTATGGTGTTGGAGGAGAATATTGAAAGTGCCATGGGCTGCCAAAAAAACCAACAGATCTGTGTTGGAAGAAGTGCAGTCAAAGTGCTCCTTGTAGGCCAGGATGGCCAAGCATCTCTCATACTTTGGACATACTGTCAGGAGGGACCAGTTGCTGGAGAA
>NW_006408593.1:1406239-1414896 GCF_000296735.1 Chrysochloris asiatica | reverse complement strand
TACACAACCACCACCACCAGTGGTCTCTTAGCTTCATGATAGTCCTGCTGTTCCTCTCTGATCTAGCACAAGATCCCCTTCCCCCTTTGCTGGTCTGTTCACCTGTTTCTCTTAGTGAGAATCAGCCCAGGGCTGGAGAGACCGAATTTAGAAAAGACTGCTGACATAGCTTCTTTCTGTTGTCTTCTTCCCCTTGTATTTGATTAAGTTAATTAAAACTTGATGAATAGTTGAAGAAGAGTCACTTTCAATGAGCAAGTAGAATAAGTAATTGTCTACATTGGATAATATATATATATATAATGTAGGTATTATATATAGTTGTTGTTGCTAGATACTATTGAGTCAGTTCTGACTCATAGCAATCTTATGTACAACAGAAAGCATTGTCCAGCCCTGCACTATCCTCACAATTGTTGTTTATGTTTGAGCCTGTTGTTGCCCCTACTGTACCAACTCCTATGGGAAATCTTAGCTCTGTGGTCTAGCTGTTGACCTGTCAACCATAAGATCAGTGGTTCAAACTTACCTATCTCTCTGCAGGAGAAAGATGAAGTTGCCTGTTCCTATGACTGCCATGAATTGGAAGTGACTGGATGGAGAATACCATATTTTATAGAAGTAACAAATGAAATAGAAACTTGAAGCAACTTTTAATCATATAAATGTACCCCCTGTGGTTGTTTTTAATTTGTTTTATTTTATCCTGATAAATATGGAAAACAGTGCCTCAAGTATTACAGAAATTCAATGAATATTGGTTAAATGTAAAATCAGAAGTCAGGTAGAGTTAAAAAAATAAAAATCAAGTGTCTGGATTCCTTGTGGGTTTGGTTTAAATTCATTGAATCAGGAGTGTACATGAGAGTAATGAGGCTAAATGTGACCTACTTCTTTTAAAATTCTAATTGATAGCAGATAATATTTTCAATACTTGCCCCCTTTGTAATATACAAGGTTCTCATATTATCCTACTGCCTCTGGAAATATGTATGTGACACACATCTCACCCTCTTGCCCTTCAAACCGTGATAGTTTCTAAGGCTTGTCATGGATAAAACAAGAATTATCCTAAACCCAAACATTTTTCTACCAATACATGAGGTATTCAGACTAAATTTAGAAATTTCATTTCATTTCATTCATTCACTAACACTTCCTAGTCTGAGAATGCAATTCGTATCATCAGTAAATGAGTCATGTTAAGAGATGCCAGCCTTTCAGCATCTAGTACCGGAAGTCTCCCTGTGTCCTGCTAAGATAATGAAATCCTCTAAAACGCTATGATGTATTTTGTCTGCAAGATGTTTCCCCTAATTCATAAAATTCAGGATATGATTCAAGGCAGCTAGGAGGGTTCATGTTGGGATAATCTTAATATTATAAATGCTGTGATGACTGATTCAGAATTATGAGCTTTATTGATGTAACCTTTTAAATACCCTTCAAAATTTTCCTGTAGATTAAGGCTAATATGCTATGCTGTATATGAAAGAATAGAAGTTAAAGATAAGTCTGGTTTACTGAATCTTTTACAATAGTAATGGACATGTGAGGAGGGAAAAAAACTAACCTTAGACTGAGGGAAAATGATGATTACAAATAACATCATCAGAAAATCTCATTAGATCATAAATAAGTCTTATGTTCAAAATAGTACCACCATTAACTAAGGTCAGAAGAATCCTTGTCTTGACCTCTTGTCCCAAAGCAGCACTTCTCAAAATTGAATGTGCATATTCATAAATCTGTTTAAACTAAAATTCTGATTCAGTGGATATGGAATGATTCTGAGATTGTGCATTTCAAATAAAATCTTAGGTCAGGGTTTATCAGCTTCAGCACTATCAATATTTAGGACAATTCATCTTTAAGATATTGTCCTGTGCATTGTGGGATATTTAGCAATCTCAGATTTTACCCACAAGAAGCCAGTAGCACTTGTCCCACCACTGATGACAATCAAAATGTCATGGAGACAAAAGTGTATTAGTAGTCACCAGATGTGAGTGGAATGTGCACATGGGTACATATTGCTTAAGGGTACTGAGTTCCTGTGAAGTGTGAAAAATTTGAAAACAATGGTGATGATAACACAACATAATGTTATTGAATTATAAGTGTAAAAATGGTTGAATTGGCAAATGTTTTCTAATATACCAAAGTAAGTCAGAAAGTATTGCTAAAAATCATACACACATTTATTAAATGAAAAGATCAAAATGTGAAGCTATTATTGTTCAACATATCAACCTCTAGGTATACACATTTTGAAGGTGGTATTCCCATCTCTCTAACCCTTCCCTAAAGAATGCTGAACCTTTTTATTTATACATGTCAAAACGGCTCTTTGAAATGTTCTTTGAATATGGGAAACAAAAAGAAGACTAAAGGAGTAAAACCAGAAGTGTAGGGTGGATACAGTAAGGTTTGCCTGCAAAGTTCTCAGAGAACAGCACTTGTTACCCTGGAAGAATGAAGAGGTACATTGTCATAATGGATATAGAAACTGTGGAGGTCATGTCTGACTTCCCCTGGCTTCACAAGGGGGAACGAGATTCAATCTGAAAACCTGCTCAAGGTTAATTCCTATGAAGCAGACATAAGACATGCCTCCACCCTACAACCTCCTTTTCCCTATTCTGACACCAACCATCCCTCCCACAGCACTCGCTGCTTCACATCTAGGTTCCATAATCCATTGCAATGGCCACGCAGAACTCAAAAGTATTATTATGGGGTTTATTAGGAAAGTGGATTCAGGGTCACAAACAACTTAAGATGCAGTGGTTTTCCAATCAGGAATGTCTCTTCTCTGCCATATTGCATGCAAGGGCCATTCTTGTCTTTAACCTCTCAGCCATTTTGTAACTTGGCCTTTTTTCTTGCTCAGACAAGTTTAAAAGCTCTTTTATTCAGTTTGTAAATGTCCAAAAAGCACATTCTGCAAGCTAGCCTCCTGCTCCTAGGCACTCAATTTGCCTGGGTCCCATGGACCTAGAAACTGCAGCTGGTTTGTCTCTCCATGCCACTGCCTTTGTGCTACCTCTGCTGTAGGCCACAGAGGAATATCACTCTAAAATCTTACTCTTCATTCTTGATGGTCCTGGGATAATCTGTTCATGCTTCTGAGATGGCTCCTTTTAAACCTGGTGGGATTGTAAAACTGACCAATCCCAGTGGTAAAGTCCTATATATCCTATTTGCATTGTAATCAGAACCCTATACAGGGTCACTATAAGTCAGAACTGACTCCACAGCACATAACCATCATCACCCAATCATTTGGTGGGAATTAAGACAATTTTCACCCATCACCCAATCATTTGGTGAGAATTAACATGACTTTGGATAGAAAGAGCAGAGGAGTACTGGACCGCAGAGGTCTGACTGATCTTGGAGATAAAGGTGTAGACATTCTTTTTTGTTGTTGTTTTTTCTATGTTCATTGCTCTCTTGCTGTTTGTATACCTCTACTCTGGTGACTAGAGTGGGCAGCTGAGTGAATGGATGTCCCCCCTCCCAACCCCTGGAGGGTTCTACTATGCATGTACATGGATCTGCTCAGCAGAATCTAAGAAGGGGAAAGGCACTGCTCAAATGGCTACAGCCAGCCCTGATCTGTTAATCACTAGGAAAAAAGGCCTGAATGGGAGATGTAGAGTGAGAAAGAGACAGACAAAAAAGGAAACAGGTTGAAAATTAAATTCTGAGTTACGTCATAAGGACCACTAGTAACATCTTGAAATTTCTCAGGCAGCCTTGAAGCCAAGAAGCCAAAAAAGGGATGTTAAAGTCATGCTAATATTTTGCTAAAGAATTTTTTTTTTCTCTCTTTTCTGTGGTTATAGACTATAGTATCTGATCTGTTTTTTTTTTTTTGTTGTTGTTGTTGTTGTTATGTTTTTTGGTCCCTTTTTTGCTTTAGGGAGATCTTTATAAAGGTCATATAGTCAAGCTACAATCACACCCTGTAAAATACCACCATCCAGGCAAGAGCCAATACCAGCTACTATATACCAGATGGGCAGCCAATACCTGCTACAGTCACTCTGAGTTGAGTAATAAGAAAAGTGAAAAGGGAAGCCCATCTCCAAATCACATCTACCTGGAGGCAATCAGAAAGCATAATAAAACATCAACATACATTCATCTAATTATTGAAATCACGCCTAAATAATGAAGATGTCCAAGAAACAGCTGACCATATAGGCACATGTCCAGAAACAAGATAGTGGTACTGAAACAAATGAGCTAGAGGTAGACATAGACTTCACATTGGAAGGAGGGCAGGCTTTGGAAATGCCTGAGAAGGAATTCAGGAGAATAATACTGAGAGTAGGAGTCCTGGTATGGCTTTGTGAGCTAGTGCATCAGACTACAAAGTCATTTGAAATGCAAAGTTAGTTGTTCAAGCTCACCAGATGCTCCTTGGAAACCCTATACAGGGTTGCTATGGGTCAGAGTAGACATAATGGCACTTAACAACAGCAACAACATTGGGAAATAGTTTTGGGGGGCTACCAGCAGAGAAATCTGACAAGCAAGAAGGAACGCAGATATTTCTGAATCCATTGGGACTCTGCCTTTGGCCTGCAATCTTAGTGGAGGTCAGAGGGTGGAGCCACAGCCAGCAGGCTACAGCATAAAAACCACCCATAGACTTAGGGAATAAGGGAATAAGGTATGATTCCCCCCTCCCCTTTTTTTCTTCAACTTCTGTGCTCTCCCCTGTCACACCCTCTCTGCCCAGCCTGGGTATCTTCATCTGGCTGGGAGCACACCCCCAAAAGGGTCCAGCATTGTACCTACAGGGCACAATTTTCCCCTGGCACAAAGAGGAAGCAGCTGAAAGTTCCAGCTGAAAGTCCAGAGGTGGGTTCTTAAAATGTCTGACTGTGAGATTTAGCTCTGAAGATGGCTCTCCTACTTGGCCGGGAGCTTTTATTTTTACCTTATCTAACAAGGGACAACAGGTATGGCCATACAGCAAAGCCATATTTGTACCCTATAAAACCCCAACATAAACTACAAGAGCCAACACCAATTACTATATACAAGATCAGTGTGAAAAGCCAAAACCTATAAAAACCACATTAAAGGGAGAATGATGCTGTAGATATGCAGAGACCTAACTGATCATCAGAGATAAAAGTGTGAATGATCTTTCTTCCACTTACTTCTCATTCTCTGTCTGTGCACCTCCATGGCAGTGACTAGAGTGGGTGCCTGCATAGTGGACACCCCCACTCAACCCTGAAGGTTTCCACAGTGTACGCACACTGATCTGCTCAGCAAAGACTACTGGACTAATTTCCTACTTTTTTCCCCTTTATTTGTTACTTTTACTTTTGTTTCTGTTTTTTGTCTTTTTGGTCCTACTTTTTTCTTGGGGTGGGGACTTTCCCTCCCTACATTACCCAAGAAAAGACAGCAATCGTGGCCATATCACCAAGATACAAGCATACCCTATAATATCCCACCATGAAGGCAGGAGCCAATATGAGCTGCTACACATTACATAGATAGCCAAAACTTGCTAAGATTACTTGAAGTTGAGTAATAAGAGACGTGAAAAGAGAAGCCTATCTCCGGATCACATCCACTAGGAGGCACTCAGTAAGCTTAATAATACAGCAACATACATTCATTTAATCATTGAAAACACATCTAACTATTAAAATGTCCAAGAAACAACAAAAGATCTCTGCTCATGTCCAAAAATAAAATAAACAACTGAGACAAATAAGCTGGAGGTAGGTCTAGACCTCCCAATAGAAGGAGAGCAGGCTTTGGATCTGCCTGAGGACGAATTCAGGAGAATGATACAGAGGCACATTCAAATGCTTCACAGAAAGGTGGAGGAAAATAAGGAAGAAGTCAGGAAAGTGCTATAGGGGCAATCAAATAAGATATATATAGCATTGGAAACAATTCAAAACCTTCAAAAATGGATCCAAATGATTGATAATAAAATATCAAAAGTGGATAATACATTTGAAGGACAAAGGAGTAGAACTGAAGAGATAGAAGTCAGAACCAGTGATCTGGAAGACAAATCTCTCAATACTGGTAAGATAGAAAAGCAAGCAGGAAAAAAGGATTAAAAAAATCTGAAGAAAGTCTAAGATTCATGTTGAACAATATGAAGAATAACAAGAATAATTGGCATTCCAGAACAGGAAGAATCACACAAGTCCACAGAAGATATAGTTGAGGAGTTGCTGGAAGAACATTTCCTTACATCTTGAAGGATGAAAAGATAAGCATTCAAGAAGCTGAACAAACCCCAGGAAGTATAGACCCCCAAAAGAAAATCACCAAGACATATCATAATCAAGCTTTCCAAAATCAAAGACAAGGAGAGAATCCTGAAAGCAGCTAGGAAAAAGAGAAGTGTTACTTACAAAGGCAAGCATGTAAGATTAAGCTCTGATCTTTCAGCAGAAACCATGCAGGCAATAAGACAATGGAGAAACATACATAAAACCATAAAAGAAAAACAAACAAACAAACAAACAAAAAAACCTTCCAACCAAGAATCGTCTACCCAGCAAAGCTGTCAAAAAAATACGATGGTGCAATAAAAATATTCCAGGATAAACAGAAGTTAAGAGACTTTGCCAAAGTCAAACCAGCACTTCAAAATATCCTAAAGAGAATTCTTTGGATTTAAAACCAACAAGAACAGACAATAACCAGAGACTGACACACGTGGCAACACCACCCAAAACCCAGTTGACAGATAGAAGAGTCTAGAATAGAACAAAATTATGACAACAAATTCAGAGGACCTGGGAGGTCAATCAAAGAGCAAAATAATAATAATGTAAAAGAAGGGAAAAATACAGGAACAGAGATCCAGGTGGTAGGAGGTTAGGTGGATTGCAGCATAAAATAGACTGTATTAAATGGAGGAAAATGTTAGTAGATTATAGGGTAACCTCAAAGAAAATACTTCACAGCATACCAAGAAAATGAAAATCCAAGAAGAACATGGAAACATTAAAACTAAGAAGAAACTGATAAGAAAGAACACAAAAAACATGAGCTCAGCAAAAGAAGTCATGTAGAACAAAGGAATCAGCAGCACTACAAGAAAACTAACATGACAGCAATTAATTCTTCACTTTTGATAATTACACTGAATGTCAATGATTTAAATGCACCAGTTTAGAGACAGTGGCAGAATGGATACAAAAACAAGAACCTTCAATATGTTGTTTGCAAGAGTCACACCTTACAAACAAAGACAAAAACTAAGTAAAACTTAAAGGATGGAAAATAATATACAAAGCTAATTGCAGTAAAAAATGAGTAGGAGTGGCAATATAAAATAAAGTAATCTTTAAGGAAAAAACCAGCATGAGAGATAAAGACACTTTAATCTCATGATTAAAGGGTCAATTGAACATAATTAAGAGCAAATATACAAAACCAACAGTGAACATTATTCTCAGTGGAAAGTAATTGAAAGCCTTCCCTTTGTGTACAGGTATCAGACAAGGATGGCCTTGATTACAAATCCTATTCAATACTGTGTTGGGAGTCTTAGCCAGAGGTATAAGGCAATATAGGGATTAAAGGCATCCAAATTGGCAAAGAGAAAGTAAAACTCTCTCTATTTGCAGATGATATGATCCTATACATAAAATATCCCAAAGACTCAGCAAAAACAGAACAAAACAAAAAACTACTGGAACTCACAGGAAGGTTCAGCAAAGTGGCAGGGCATAAGAGCAATGTACAAAAATCAATTGGTTTAATCTATACTACTAAACAACAACAACAATAATAATAATGATAGCACTGAAAAAGAAATTAGGGAAGCAATACCATTTACAATAGCTGCCCAAAGGGGGAAATATTTAGGAACAAATGTAACCAGAGAAACAAAGGACCTATACAAAGAAAACTACAAAACACTACTACAAGAAACCAAAACTGACTTACAAATATGGAAGAATATAACATGTTCCTGGATAAGAAGACTTAACATTGTGAAAATGTCAATACTACCCAAAGCAATCTGCACATATATAATGCAACCCCAATCCAGATTCCAATGATATTCTTTAGAGAGATGGGGTAAACAATTACAAAGTTTATATGGAAAGAAAAGAGACTTAGAATAATCAAAGCACTGTTTAAGAAGAAGAACAAAATTGGAAGCCTCTCACTGTCTGATTTCAAAATATACTACATGGCTATAGTGGTCAAAATAGCCTGGTACTGGTGCAATGAAAGACATATAGATCAATGGAACAGAATTGAGGATTCAGAAATCAACCCTTCCATATACAACCAAGTGATCTTTGACAAAGGACTAGAATGCATTAAATGGGGAGGAGATGGTCTCTTTAACAGATGGTACTGGCAAAACTGGATATTGATATACAAAAGCATGAAACAAGACCTTTACCTCACGCCATATACAAAAACCAACTCAGCATGGATTAAAGACCTAAATGTGAATCCTAGAATTATAAAGGTCATCAATGAAAAAACAGGGACAAATTTAAGGGCTCTAATCCAGTACGCATTCATCGTCAAAAAGAACATATCCAGGCCATTGTGTTTTCAATAGCCTCATATGGATGCGAAAGCTGGACAGTGAATAAGGAGGATCGTAGAAGAATTGATGCCTTTGAGTTGTG
>NW_006408593.1:1399787-1400886 GCF_000296735.1 Chrysochloris asiatica | reverse complement strand
GTGTTTGGGGGAGGTGGAAGGAGAAAATGGTAGAGCACAGGGTAAGGGACAAATGCATCATAGTTCTGTTGTTGGGGAGGGCAATACATAAGAAGTGGGAGGGGAATGGAAGAACATGGTAGATATGGAAATACTGAGGTAGGTTTTCATGGGCTAAATGAGACAGAGGTACTAGTGATGTATGCTCAATCATGGAACAACAGGGCTCTGGGATACAGGGATCGAGGCATAGTCTGAAGATGGGATATCATATTAAGATACTTGACTGTCTTATGAATATTGGTTTCCCTTGCCTAATATTGTAAAATAGACCCTTTAGTGGGATAGAAAGGAATATCAGGAAACATGATTACACAAAGCTTGTAACCCGTCTTCAGCATATAACTGATTGGAATACCTAAAAGGGGATTCTACAACTTGTCCAGTGAAACAGACTTCTTACGGAGCCTTTGAAATGTATAGAACTTTAGGTGGAATCTTAAGCTCTATCCAAAACCTTCTAAGTTGGGACATTTCCACCAGAAAGGACAAGCAGTGTAGCCTGAAACAGCTAACGCAACAATGGATACTTTTTTATCTTTTGTAGAAGATATAAAACATACTTCTTGAAAGAAAGATGAGTCAGAAAAATCCAATACAAAAATGGCAGTCTGATTGGCTACTGCAAGAACAAGCAAGTTATTTGCCAGGGAGCCATTCAGGCAAGAAATCAACTCCCTTCAGGACAAACTCCCCTCAAGACTGAAACTCAAAAGGGAACACAGGAGCAGGCATGTAAGCTTGCTGGTGGGAAAGAGGGGGAAAGGCAGCAATGAAGATATGGGCTGAGTTTGACCACGTTCCATAGACTCCTGTTGACCTAGAGATGAGAGAGAGAAGAGGATGGTCTGATTGGTCTGAAGTGTGGTGATACCTGGGGACTCCTGAGCCCATGGACAAGGACCTAGTCATGGAGGACTAGAGCTGAGAGTGACACATCCAGCTGATATGAAGTGAGGGGAGATGTACAAGAACACCCAAACTTGTAGATAGTACCCATTTGGCCTAACCTTGATGGCTTAATGATCAGAACTCCACTAGAGAAAGATTGAAAAAAAAA
>NW_006408593.1:1396223-1398822 GCF_000296735.1 Chrysochloris asiatica | reverse complement strand
TTTTTTTTTTTAACTTATCTTGGTATATAAGAAGCTCTGGTAGCATAGTGGTTACGAGTCTGGCTGCTAACCTCAAGGTCAGCAGTTTGAAACTACCAGCCATTCCGTGGAAGAAAGATGGGGCTTTCTGCTCCCGTAAAGATTTACAGTCTCTGAAACCCTATGCAGGATCACTGTGAGTAGAAACCGAATCTATGGCATACCATCACCCCCTGCCTGGCATATATCACCACAATGCATTTAAAAATATATATCTCTAAATGTTGTCAAATGTCCTCTGGAGGGCAAAGTTGACCCCAGCTAAGAATCACTGTCCAAGGTGATCTAATGGTGCTGGTTCTCGGAATCAAACTTTTAGAGAGCTCAGCTCAGATTTCCCATTAAATGTGTATGACCAGAAAGGGTAATAAGATACACGGGGAAATGGGACAGAAGAATGCCAAATCATACGTCTATGCTCACTTCCTTGACTAAGCTTAGGTAACTAAAACCAAGAAACCAAATCACTTGCCAAGAAGTTGGTTCTGATTCACAGCACTCCTCATCCATTACAGAGTGAAACTGTTCCAAAGGAATGTTTTGAGTTGTAAATTTTATAGAAGAAGATTGCCAGGTCTTTCTTCTGCAGAACTACTGGATGTATTTGAACCTTAAACATTTAGGAGTAGTTGAGCACACACTGTGCCATCCAGTGACCCTAGGTAGCTTTGATTCAGAATCTGCCGTTACTTCCATTCCTCCCCAAACTGCTGTGCTTTGGTACAAAATTCTTAAAAGTCTGAACATTCTAATACCATGTTGGCTTTCCAGGTTATTATAAAGTTATGCTTGTAAAAACATAAGGATATGACATACTTCACTTAATGGTTAGCTGCCTTGAATTATGATTTTAAATGTGTTGCATATGCATCTTATGACTTTTCTTATACTCCATATATGTTAGGGTCAGTCTAACTTTAGAAGAGTTGAGAAATTCTCAATGTTCAACTTCAAGAGGAGGTCCTGATGACAGGATAAATGGATGGATTCTTACCATAAGACAAATGTATGTTGCTTGATATGAAAAATATATTGCAGAATCATAAATCAGAAAGAACAAACTGAACAACAGAGTCCTGGTGTGATGCTGTGGGATAAAGCACTGGATCACAAGGTCAGTTTGAATCACAAGGTTGGTAATTCATGCTCACCAGCCATTCCTTGGAAACTCAACAGGGTTGCTATGAGGCAGCGCCTACTTGATGGTACTTAACAGCAACAACAACCTTGAACAAAGAGCTCCTTAGGGTCGATCTAACTTCAAGACAATTTTCATTGTGATATGCCAAGAGCTGGCAAACTTTTTTTCCCCATAATGGACTTCTGGTGTGATACTGTAGGACAAGCATTGGACTGAAAACAACAAGGTCAGCAGTTCAAACCTACCAACAGCTCCTTGGAAAACCTAAACAGGTTTGCTATGAGTTGGAACCAACATGGTGGCACTTAAAAACAACCACAGCAAAGTGTCAAATAGTAAAGATTTTAGTGTTTTCAGGTTTTAGTTGTTACTACTCAAATCTGTGGAGGTTTGAAATAGCCATATACAATATGTAAAAAATGTTACTTACAAAAGCAGGCTGAAGAGTGCCAGAAATGGGCTACATTCCCTCTTATATTTTAAAGTGACATGCTAGAGAAGCATAACATTAAGACTTGCAAGACAATTTCTTAATATATGTTATTATCAAACCATATGCTGTGTAGAAGATCCAGATAAAAATATAACTAGTTATTTTTGTACTATATCTTTTTTTTTTTTTTGCCCAGTTGAGCTCAGAATATTTTATTGTTATAATTATTGGTGTTCTTACACATGTTTGTCTCCCTGTAATGAAATGTGGAGGCACTGTGTAATTTGAGATTAAGATATAAGTAAATAAATAAATGAATATATAAATAACCAAAACTCATTAAATATACACTGTGAAATTAAGACCCCATAGAATGAATATTCAAGGAGCTCTGGTAGTATAGTGGATTATGAGCTGAGCTGCTAGCTGCAAGGTCAGTAGTTCAACTCTACCAGTCACTCCATGGGAGAAAGAAGAGACTTTCTACTCCCATAAAGATTTTCAGCCTTGAAAATCTTGTACAGGGTCACTATGAATTAGAAATAACTTGATAACACAACCGCCACCACCACCATCATGACTCTTCAGACACCTTAAATATGACTGGGATGACATCAGTACTCAATTATTTTTAATTTGGAATTGGTTCAAACCTAAAGACAAGTTTAGATAAGAAACTTTGTTCCAGACTGAATGACCTATTTGTGTTTTCCAAGTTTCTTAAGTCTATAAATAGGAATTTTATCACATCAATCTGTGATATCACTTTCAAAAATGGAGTCATGTTTTAACTTCATAAACAGAATTTTCACATTTTATTTATATGAACTTTAAAAGAGTCAATTAAATAGAGATACTTATCAAAATGGTTTCTAAGAATGTTAGTTCCGGTCAATGTTGTTGTTGTTGTTGTTAAGTGCTGTGAGTTGGTTCCGACCCATAGTGAGCCTGTATAGGGTTTCCGAGGAGCAGCTGGTGAGCTTGAA
>NW_006408593.1:1384699-1395858 GCF_000296735.1 Chrysochloris asiatica | reverse complement strand
GCTGTCAGCACACAGCCCCTCTCTCTCCCTGAGTCCCGTGTCCCCAGCCGCTCCATCTGTCCACATCATCATCTCTGTCTCCATGCGTGGTGCCACTGCCTCTCTGGGTAGGGTCACGCTCTCTGCTCTTCTTACTTGATGGTCCCAGGGACCTCTGTTCCTGGGCTGCAAAATCAATCATTCCCCTCCTTTTGTCAAAAAAACATCTACCTCTACATTTCCAATCCTCACAGTTAGTCCTGATGGCAATTATTCACTGTTGTACCACAAGAGTCTTATCCCTATTTCCTTTCACCAGACCGGTACCAATAGATTAGAAATCATTCAGTGGAGGTTCTACCTACCCCTACCCGTCTGGAACTAGGCTCCCTTTTGAAAGCTTGTAAGCCTGTCAATTCTTGCCTTCATAGCCCCTCACCCCCATTTTGGGTAGCTAATATCTAAGTAGCCCATCCCTGTCAACCCTGTGTAGCCAGGGGGTGGAAGTGATCCTTGCTATAAAGATTTGTTACTGTAAAGTTCATCAAATTATAGTGGGTTCCTCTTCTTTCTTCTTCTAGTCAAGTTCTGATCATCCAGCCATCAAAGCCAGGTCAAGTGGGTACTATCTGCAAGTATGGGGATTCTTGTGCTTCTCCCCTCACTTCCTATCAGTTGGACGCTTCATTCTCTGCTCTAGTCCTCTGTGGCCATGTCATTGCCTCTGGCCCAGGAATCTCCAGGTCTTGCTGTAACTGCTGGCCATCCAGGTCTCCACCCAGGTTCACAGGAGTCTATTGAATGTGGTCGGACTTAGCTCACAACTTCATTGCTGTTTTTTCCCCCTCTTCCTCTTATCAGTGACCAGAGTGGTCACCAGCCAGACCACATGCCTGCTCGGTATTTTCATAAGGTTTACAATGGCTGGTTTTTGAAAAAAGTAAATTGATAAACCTTATTTCTCAAGCATTTCTGGGCCAACTCAAATCTCTAACATTTTGGCATCCTCATTTTTTTATGAAAATTAAGTGGAACAAAGAAATCAGTAGCACCACAAAAAAATACACAGCAAAACTACTACAATCAGTTTATGTTGTGGTTGTTGTTAGGTATCATTGAGTTGCTACAATGGAATGAAACACTGCCCTGTAATGCTCCAACCCCACAACAGTTGCTAAGTTTGTGACCATTGCTGCTGCCACTGTGCAAATCCATTTTATTGGGGGTCTTCCTTTTTTTCTCTGACTTTCCACTTTACCAAGCATGATGTCCTTCTCCAGGGATGGGTCCCTCTTGATAATATGTCCAAAGTATGAGAGACTAAGTCTGGCCTTCCTGGCTTCCAAGGAACATTCTGGCTGTACTACTTCCAATACAGATTGGTTTGTTCTTTGACAGTCCATGCTGTTTTTTAGTATTCTCATCCAACACTATAACTCAAATGCATCAAGTTTATGGTCTTCGTTATTCACAGCCCAACTTTCACATGCATATGAGGTTATTTAAAAGACCATGGCTTGGGTCAGGTGCATCTTAATTCTCATAATGACACCTTTGCTTTGAGCAATTTAAAGAGGTTTTGTGATGCCATAATTATACTGAATGTAAGTGGACTAAATTTACCACTCAAGAGATAGAGTAGAAAAACATTAGAAAATCCTACCCAGGGACACTACTTAATTATTTAAGAAATGATATCTATGTATATTAGTAGTGTTGTTCTTTCTTAAGCTGAACTCTACGTGTTCTACCGGATTAATTTTTAATGTTGTGTGTACAATTTATGGCCAATGTATAACTTAGTAGGAAGAAGGTGAGCAATTTAATCAGCATTTTAGAAAAGAGAAACTTCTTAATTGCATTATTAGCTAAAAGTGGTTCCCTTGTTGGCTGAACATATGGAGACAATCCCACCTCTAATGTAACATCATCATAATGTACCTTTCCTGAAAATCACCAATGGGCAGCTTCAGATCACCGTCAGGTAAGTTACCAAGCCTATAAAATAGTAGTAAGTAAAATTACTGCCCCCCTCCTTTTTTTTCATTCTGCAGTCTCTTCTAGTTTCTTGATAATCCTTTTATGACGATGGCCTAAAGGTACTGTTTTGTTAATAGAAAGACATCTGTAAGAGAGAGTCTTTTGTCTATATGCAATGCTATAACCATGATATAGCCCATGAGACAAAAAAGAAAAGAAATGAATTAAAAATTGAAAATGAGCACTATATTCTCATTCTCTGTCCTTCACTGGCAATCTACATCAAGTTCTCGTATGATGGGAGAGGCAGGCTAATAAAACATTTGCAAGGCAGTGCAAATATTTTCAGGTTGATAGATTCAAAAATACATCTGCAAGGCCAAAAGGAAATATATTATATAAAGTGTACCAAAAGAAGTGTTCCCAAGATAGAAAATCAAGGTTCTTTGCTCATTTATACTTAAAAGAACTTTAAGGTCTTCATTCTTCTTTCTCTTTAGCTAATACATTTTTAAAACTGCAATTATCACACATGAGTAAAGTAGTGAAAATGTGCTGCTATGCTTTCTACAGCACTCCTCAGCTCTCCTGGATAATAATAATGGTGATGGACAGGAATTTTATTTCTGGAAGCACAGTCACCATGTAAAACCAAATTATCAGATTTCAGGGCCAAAAAGAACATTTTGTTGGCTGTAATAGTTATAAATCATTCCTCTCTAGAATACTGGAAGTTGTGGCTTTTAGCAAAGAAATATATCAAATGCAGTTTAATATTGATTTTTTTTTTTCCGTTCAGAAATGCATTTCAACCAAGAGGACCCCAAAGCTTAGTAAATCTACATGTAATTTTCATGCAGGCTACAGTTACTTTTTTTTGCTTATTTTATTGAGAAATGTTTGTGACAGTTCATTCAATTTATTCTCCCAGAACCTGACTTGCTGTTTATAGGAGTGCATCATGAGGGACTATGGCCTCAGATTTATTATGAGCATCAGATTGCATGCACTGAAGAGAGTGAATGATCACCTGAGTAAGTATAATGCTCCAAAGCTCTCCTGGGAAGCTCCCTCCCTTAGACAGTATCTTATACATAGATTACACTCCTTTATAATGCGTGCCTTCATTATTTGAGCTGTAGTTGATGGGTTAGGTTTAAGTTAAGTGTTTGCTTAATCACTAATCACTAATAGGCTAACTGTATTATTGAATTATATCTTAAACTACAAAGGAACAAACTCAAATAGATATTGAAGGAATGCTGTTGTTGTATTGCATTGAGTTGATTCCTATTCATAGCCTATACCCACTGCCATTGAGTCAATTCCATTTCACAGTGACCCTTCATGACACAAAGGCAAAGTAGAACTACTTCATAACGGTTTCTGAAACTGTGAATCTTTATGGGAGTGAAGAATCTCATTATTTGTGAACATTATGTAGAACAAAGAAATCAGCAGCATCGCAAAAACAATACATAGAAAAATTACTACCATCACATTATACATATGGATAATTACACTGAATGCAAATATATTAAATGCACCAGTAAAGAGACAGAGCATAGAAGAATGGATAAGAAAATAGGAGCCATCAATGTGCTGTTTATAAAAAACATACCTTGGACACAAAAATAGACTAAAAGTCAAAGATTGGAAAAAATATATTAAGCTAACAGCAATACAAAATGAGCAGGAGTAGCAATATTAATTCCTGATAAAACAGACTTTGAAGTGAAAACTAGTATAAGAGAAAAAGAAGGACATTATATGTGGCTAAAGGTCAATTGAGCAAGAGGATATAACCCAATAAATATATTCATACCCAACAGAACAGTTCAAAGTACATAAATCAATCTCTTAACAGAATTGAAGACAGAAATAGACAACTCTACAATAATAGATTTTAACACATCACTTTTGATGAAACAGAACAACTAGAAAACAAATTCAACAGAGACCCAGCAGTAAATAGCATAATGGACCAACTTCACCTCAGAGACATACACAGAACACTCTACACAACAACAGCCAAGTATACATTCTTTTCCAGCACACATGGAATATTCTCCAGAACAGACCATATGTTAGACCTTGATGTTGTTGTTAAGTGTCGGCGAGTCGGTTTCCACTCATAGCAACCCCATGTAGGGTTTCTGAAGAGAGGCTGGTGAGTTAGAACTGCTGACCTTGCGGTCCAGTACTTATCTTACAGCGCCACACTAGGACTCCAAGTAAGGAGTCAACAGCACTTAAAAACAACAATACCCAGTAATTTTTAAACAGTGTGTCATTCCATTTAAAGAATACAGAAGTACTACAAAGCATTTCTCACATCACAATGCTATACAATTAGAAATCAACAGTAACTAGATCAAGAAAAAAAGATAAGACTAAGGAATTGTTGACACCTTTGAATTATACTGTTGGTGAAGAGTTTTAAATAGCCCATGGATGGTCAAAGGAGCAAATTTGTCTGGCAAGAAGCACAGCCAGTATACACGTTAAAAATAAGGATGGAGAGACTTCAGCTTATGTAATTTGAACAGGTCATCTGGAGTTACCAGTCCCTGGGAAGCACATCCTGTTTGTTAAATTGTTGTTGTTGTTAAGTGCCATCGAGTCGGTTCCGACCCATAGCGACCTTGTACAGGGTTTCCGAGGATGTAAATCCTTACGGGAGTAGAAAGCCTCATCTTTCTCCCGCAGAGCGGCTGGTAATTTCGAACCGCTGACCTTAAGGTTCGCAGCCCGATTCGTAACCACTTCGCTACAAGAGCTCCTTGTTAAATAGAGGATCAGAATTAAAAAAAAAAAAAGGAAACCCTTCAATGAAATGAATTGACAACAGTGACAGCAGCAATGGACTCAAACAGAGCAAAGATTATGAGCACAGCATGTTGTTGTCATTAAGTACCGTCAAGTCGGTTCTGACCCACAGCGAGACTGTATAGGGTTTCTGAGGAGCAGCTCATGAGCTTGAACCACCGACTTCCAACTTTGCAGTTCAAATGGATTTTGCAGTCTAGCACATTACCCCACAGCACCACACACATAAGATAGCTATGTACAACATAGAATGCTTGTCTCCTGGTGTATGTACAGGTTCCTCATAAACATGATCAAGAGCTCTGGAGTAGCATTCTTCACAGTGTTATCCATAGCTTGTAATGATCCACAGAGTTGAAAGCATTTGGGTACTTAATAAAGAACAAGTAAGCATTGTTCTGGTATTCTCTGCTTTCAGACAAGATCCATCTGATTTCAGTACTAATATCTCTACCTCCACTTCCTCTTCTGGATCCAGCTTGAGTTTCTGGCAGTTCGTTGTCAATGTACTGTTTGAGTCATTTAAAAATTATCTTCAGCAAAATTTTACTTAAATGCAATATTATTGATATTGTTTAATGATGGCTGAATTCCAAAAGGTCATGCCTCTTTGGAAAGGTCACAGATATGGAGCTCTTCCAACTGGTTGGTCAAGCAACTGTCTTTCAAATTTCTTGACATAGATGAGCTCCTCCAGTGCTGCATTAGTTTGTTGAAATGTCTCAATGTGTGTTCTATCAATTCCTGGAGCTTTGGTTTTCGCCAATACTTTCAGTGTAGTTTAGACTTCTTTTAGTACCATCATTTCTTGAGCATATGATACTTTTTGAAACGGTTGAACATATATCATTTCTTTTTGGTACAGAGACTCTGTGTATTCATTCCATCTTCTTTTGATGCTTTCTGTATCATGCAGTAGTTTGACCATTGTCGTTTTTGCTGCTAAGTGCCGTGGAGTTGGTTCCAACCCAAGCAAACCTGTATAGGGTTTCCAAGGAGCAGCTGGTGATCTTGAACCACCGACCTTGTGGTTCAAACTGCCTTTGCAGTCCAGTGCATCAGCCCAGAGCGCCCCACCAGGACTCCATTGACTCCATGGAATCCTTCAATATTGTAAATCTAGCCTTTTATTTTTTCTTCAGTTCTTTCTGCTTGAGAAATGTTGATCATGTTTTTTCCCTTTTGACCTTCTAACTCCAGGTCTTTGCATATTTCATTATAATATTTTACTTTGACTTCTTGACATGTACTCTGAAATTTATGATCAGATCTTCAACTTCCTCATTTCTCCTATTCACTTTAGTATCTCTGTGCTGGAAAAAAGGTTAAGAGTCTATTCTGACATCCATTTTTTTTTTTCTCTTTCTTTCTTTCCTGTCTTCTTAATGACCTTTAGCTTTCTTCCTTTATGATGTTCTTGGTGTTCTCCAATAGCTATTTTGGTCTTCAGAGTCTAATGTAACAAATATATTTTTGAGATGAACTATAAATTCAGATGGGATATGTTCAAAGTTGAACAGAACATGGTTTAAAACAGAATGGTTTAAAATTAAGAAAGATGTGTGACAAGGTTTTATTCTTTCACCATACTTATTCAACCTGTTTGCTGAGCAAATAATCCAAGAAGCTGGGTTAGATGAAGAAAAACGTGGCATCAGGATTGTAGGAAGACTCATTAACAACCTGCGACATGCAGATGATACAACCTTGCTTGCGGAGAGTGAAGATGACTTAAAATATTTACTGATGAAGATCAAAGAGCACAGCCTTCGGTATGGATTGCATCTCAATGTAAAGAAAATAAAAATCCTCATCACTGGACCAATAAACAACATTCTTATCAACAGAGAAAAGATTGAAGTTGTCAAGGTCTTCATTCTTCTTGGCTCAACTATCAACACTCAAGGAAGCAGCAGTCAAGAAATCAAATGATGTATTGCAGTAGGCAAATCTTCTGCACAAGTCCTTTTTAAAGTGTTCAAGAGCAAAGATGTCAGTTTGAAAACTAAGATGTGCCTGATCCAAGCCATGGCATTTTCAATAACCTCATATGCATGTGAAAGCTGGACAGTAAATAAGGAAGACTGCAGAAGAATTGATGCATTTGAGTTATAGTGTTGGAGGAGACTATTGAAAGTGTCATGGACTGCCCAAAGAAACAATAGATCAAAGGAGAAGAGCAGAGAGCAGGACCCTTCGCAGAGAAGCAGTGATGCCTGAGATGGAGGCAGAGATGATGACATGGAGAGACGGAGCAGCTGGGGACTGTGTGGGAGAGGGGCTGTGTGCTGATGACCAGGGGGCAGACTTGTAATGTATACTCTTTGGTTGGTTGATGATTCATGGAGGGGGTGGTAACCATGGCAATGAAACAATATATGATAGGATGAGTGTAAAACTAATGTCCCATGTAAACTATCACATAATTCACAATAAAACATTAAAAACAAAAAAGAACCAATAGATCAATGTTGGAAAAAGTGCAGCCTTGAAGGCCAGGATGGCCAAACTTTGTCTCTCATGCTTCAGACATAATATCAAGAGCGACCAGTCGCTGGAGAAGGATATCATGTTTAGTAAGGTGGAAAGTCAGAGAAGAAGAGGAAGACCCCCAATGAGATGAATTGGCCAAGTGGCAGCATCGATGGACTCAAGCGTGGCAATAATAGTGAGGTTGGCCCAGGATTGGGCAGTGTTTCATTCTGCTGTGCATAAGGTCGCTATGAGTCAGTACTGACTTGATGGCACCTAACAACAACAGCAATGTTCAAAGTTATATATACCTCTCCTGGAGTTGTTTTCATTATCTTCATTTCAGCTTGAACTTGCATTTGAGCAATTGATGGTCTATCTCACAATTGGCTTGTGGCATTGTTTTGACTAATGATTTTGAACTTTCCCAGAGTTTCTTCCAATAGATTTATTCAATTTAATCTCTGTGTATTCCATTTGGTAAAGTCAATGTGCATACCTTTTATGTTATTTAAAAAAAAGTTATTTGCAATGAATAATACATCAGTTTTGTGAAATTATTTCAAGCGATCTCCAGCATTATTCCTATCATAATGGCCATATTTTCCAATTACTTACCCTTCATCTTTGTTTCCAATCTTTGCATTTCAATCACCAGTACTTATCAATACATCTTCATTTCATGTTTGATCAATTTCAGACTAAAAACATTGGCAGAATTCTTCAGTTTCTTCATCATTAGTCTAGTAATTGGTACATATATTTAAATAATAGCTGTATTAACTGGTCCTCCATGTAGGCATATGAATATTATCCTATCAGACAGCATTGTACTTCAAGATAAAGCTTGGAATGTTCTTTTTGATGATGAATGCTGTGCCATTCCTTTTGATTTTGTCATTATCAGCATAGTAGTCCATATGATTGTCAGATTGACAACTACCAATAGCAGACCATTTCAGAACTAATGCATAGGAAATCTATCTTTATGTATTTCATTTTGTTTTCAGTAACTTCAGATTTTCCAAGATTCATACTTTTTACTTTCCATGTTCTGATTATTAATGGTTGTTTGCAGTCATTTCTCTTCATATTAAGTTGTGACCAGCAAATAAAGCTCCTGAATGATTTATTTAATTGGCATCATTAAGATCAACTGTACTTGGTGGAGGCAACTCTTCCCCATTCACATTTCTGAGTGCCTTCCAATCTGAGTGTCTGACAATAGTCTGGTGCTACTTATAAGGTTTTCATCTTCCAGTACTGTACCTGACAATATCCCTGTGATATTCATAAGGTTTTCAGTGGCTAAACCCTCAGAAATAGTCCACCTCTCCTTTTTCCTTGTCTGTTTTACTCTGGAAGTTCCGCTGAAACCTGTCTACCATGGGTGACCCTGCTGGTGTTAAAATGCTCATGGCATAGCTTTCTGTATCACAGAAAAAGCAAGCCACCCAGTATGACAAACCCCAGATGAATGGTGGCTATATTGATGCAGATATAGATATTTGCTTGGGTCAGAATCAACTTGTCCATACTTAATAACACACAACACATGTGTGTGTATATATATATATACCCCATATACACACACAGACACACATATATAAACAAATTTAGATAGAAAGAGATAATTCAAGGATTTAGGTATACTAACAGAAACATAAGCTTTGTACTCATATATATGTGTATATATCTCCAAAGAGGCTTCAAAAATTTACTTACAAAAAATAATGAAAAGACAATGCAATTTTTCTACAAACTTGTTGAATCTCTCTTATATAAACACAAACATAATAAAATTCATAAAATTATATGTTAAAATACTTTCAGTGATAAATATTGATGGAAAATAACAAATTGAATAAATTGGTTAAAGAGTAGACAAGTAAAGGGGAGATCTTTTGAGGAGAAGCATTAAGAATACATACATACCAGAAGAATGCAAAAGACAGTCTAAAAATGTATGTATAACTTATTATTAGTATTGGGAAACAAACATGCACAGTTCCATGCTGTGTAATTCCTGTCTTATCTATACTTGTCCTTGACCAGTCATTGGACGGCCACGGCTTTGACTTGCTTCGTGAAAGTTAATGAAATTGTTATAATCCACCCAAGTTATAGAATACTTAGAGGCCATCTGGCTCTTTAAACTTTTGTCTCTGGCTTTTTAGGCAACATGCTCTAATCAGTTGAGCTTGATCACAAGGACAAAATGATCCATCAATCAGGACAATCTAATTTACAAGTAAGCAGGAAACAATGGAAGAAAACCAAAGCAGTGTGAATTCATCAGCTACACATCTGTTGTTCCTAGAATATGGTTTTGTTTTGCCTTCTGTGCCAAGGTAGACCCCTTTACCTCATTTATGTTGGGGACCTGCCTAGACACGGATGTTTGCTTCACAATGTGGGGATATTTGGTGGCAATAGGGATAGCAAAAGAGGAGACACAGAGACATGAGAGAGACAAAGAGACACCCCAAAACTAGAATGGATGCATCACTGGTGGGCAGACTTTGGACCACAGGCATCGTGGCCTCTGCAGGTAGCAACGCACTGCCCTGCAAACTGTACTGCGTGCCCTCCAAGATGTAATGCACACCTGGTTCGGCCTGTGCCTCCATTTTATTTAGGGGAGGAACTTTACACAAAGCTGGGCAGGACTAAGACAAGGTACAGTGAGCATTCATAATATTCCAGACATTCAGGCAACTTTACATTGTACTTCGCAGGTTTGAATCTCACTATCGCAACTTGGTTTCTCAAGCTTAATTAACATACCTTTTAGCACCTAGCCTCAAATGGGGGAAGGAGAAGGAGGATTGGGAGTAGTCCCATTGAGTTGGCTGCCCAGCCCAGGTTTCTCAGGAAGCGAGATGCCTGGGTGAATAGGGCTGCACCTGGAAACACTTTAGGGAGGGAGTCCTTTTGTCCTTTGAACAAAGAACTGGGAAGTAGCAAAACTATTTTTACTTAGTCCTTTGGAGAAAAACTTTATCTTTGAAACCTTTAACAGTCTGGGCTTCTAGGAAAGGTTCTTACATTTATCTGTGGATATCAAGGCTTTATGTATGAAATTAATAATAAACATAACTGAACAATAAGATGAAAGACAGTTTGCTATGTCTGCTAAGTGGCTAGAGTTTGTTCCTCAGAGCCAGTGGCCTGTATGGTCTGCAACACTTGGGCCCACAGGGCCTCGAACTCCTGACCTGGTCTGGATGGTCTGCAACACATTTATAACACTCAAAGTCTGTAATTTCAATGGGCTATTATTACATTCTAAGATCCCAAAAATTGTATGTATAGCCTACTTTGGTATGGGAAAAAAAAAATCCTACATATTTGTAATGCCTTTTGGTGGATTGTTGAAGTATCTGGGACTTCTGATTTGTTTTCAATTACAAATTAGGGTCTAATGATAACTATGCAGGTCTAAAATTACCTAAAGTGATGAAGTTTGATCTTAATCTTTATATCATATGTAAAAATCATTATAAATCTTCCATTTGTTATTGCTAAGTATTGTCAAGTCAGTTCTGACTCATAGCAATCATGATAGTTTCTGAGAAGCAGCTGGTGGGTTTGAATCCCCAACCTTGTAGTTAGCAGTCCAGTGCTTATTCTATAGTGCTACACAATGATTTTCCATAGAGAATCTAAAAGTTCTGGGATTTCACCTTTATTGTTGTTGTTGTCAGATGCCATCGAGTTGGAACCGACTCATAGCGATCCCATGCACAGCAGAATGAAACAATGTCGATCCCATGCACAGCAGAACGAAACACTGCCACCACACTCGATGCCATCAATGATGCCACCTGGCTGATCCATCTCATTGGGGGTCTTCCTCTTTTTCTCTGACCCTCCATCTTACCCAGCATGACATCCTT
>NW_006408593.1:1382314-1383716 GCF_000296735.1 Chrysochloris asiatica | reverse complement strand
TGAACCTCTGGAAGTTCTCTGTCATTGTGTGATTGTAGCCATTTCTGTATTACCTTTAGCAAAACTTTACTCTCTTGGGATATCAAAGAGATTGTCCAATGATTTATGCATTCTGTTGGGTCACCTCTCTTTGGAATTGGCACAAACATGGATCTTTTCCAATCAGTTGGCCAGATAGTTGTCTTCCAAATTTCTTGGCAGAGATGAGTGAGTGCCTCTTGTGTCGCCTCACCTTTAGGCAGGTGTAAATATCATTTTTTTTTCAGAGAACATCTTAATAACAATGTTTGCATTTGTCAAAAAATTCAAATCAATTTTATGACATTTCATCAAAATACTTTGTGCAAAATAAAATGCTTAAGGTGACTTTTACAGGGTTTTGTAGCAGAACTGGGATACTAAACCAGCTATCTTTACGCCAAGCTTAATGGTACTTTTGTTTCACCCAAAGGAATCAAGGTCATTCAGTGAAGCATCACTTTCCTTATACTGCAACTTGATAGATAAATATATTTGCTACCAGTCAGGTCTTTGTTGGACACAATCTGGAGAATGTATCTACTAAAGTAGCAAAACAACCTTAAGATAAAGCTGTCCCTCTTTTGAGCAGCACAGAATACAGATTTGACATCCAAACATCTCAAAAATCTGTGAAACTCAATATTGTTAAATTGTTTATTTGAAAACCACACCCAACCGAGAAACTACTAAATGAACATGGTGGTGGTGGTTATGTGCCGTGTAGTCGGTTCAGACTCATTGTGACCTGGCATAGGGTTTCTGAGGCTGTAAATCTTTACGGGAACAGAAAGCCTCATGTCCGATCCTGGGCCAACCTCACTACTGTTTCCACGCTTGAGTCCATCAATGCTGCCACTTGGCCAATCCATCTCATTGGGGGTTCTTCTTCTTTGTCTCTGACCCTCCACCTTACCAAATATGATATCCTTTTCCAAAGACTAGTCTCTCCTGACAATATGTCTTAAGTATGAGAGACGAAGTTTGGCCATCCTATCCTCCAAGGAGCACTCTGGCTGCACCTTTTCCAAAATGGATCTATTGGCTCTTTTGGCAGTCCATGGCACTTTCAGTATTCTCCTCCAACACCACAACTCAAAAGTATCAATTCCTCTATGGTCTTCCTTATTCACTGTCCAGGTTTTGTATGCATATGAGGTTATTGAAATTACCATGGCTGGGGTCAGGAGCACCTTAGTCCTCAAGCTGACATCTTTGCTCTTCAACACTTTAAAATGGTCTTGTGCAGAACATTTGCCTAGTGCAATGTATCATTTGATTTCTTGGCTGCTGCTTCCAGGAGTGTTGGTGGTTGATTCAACAAGAATGAAATCTTTGAAAACTTTAATCTTTTCTCCATTGATAAGATTATTATTTATTGGTC
>NW_006408593.1:1380931-1382012 GCF_000296735.1 Chrysochloris asiatica | reverse complement strand
TTAAGTGTTCCAGAATACTCATACTTCTCAATGTTGTCCATAGCTTGTCATGATCCACACAATCGAAAGCCTTTGCATAGTCAATAAAGCACAGGTAAGCATCTTTATTATATTCTTTGTTTTCAGCCAAGATCCATCAGACATCAGCAATGATATCCCTTGTTCCACAGTCTCTTCTGAATCTGGCTTAAACCTCTGGAAGTTCTCTGTCAATATATGCTTGTAGCCATTTCTGTATTATCTTTAATAAAACTTTACTCACATGGGATATCAAAGAGATTGTCCGATGATTTCCGCATTTTGTTGGGTCACCTCTTTTTGGAAGGGGCACAAATACAAATCTCTTCCAATTAGTTGGCTAGATAGTTGTCTTCCAAGTTTCTTGGCAGAGATGAGTGAGTGCTTCCCATGCCACCTCACTTATTTGAAAGATTTCAATTTTTATTCCATCAATTCCAGGTGCCTTGTTCTTTTTCAATTCTTTCAATGCATCTTGGACTTCCTCCTTAAGTATCATTGGTTCTTGATCATATGCTACTAGAGCTCCTTTAAATTAACATAATGAAATAAAAACTCAAAGATTACTATATACTTAACTGTCTTCAAATTTGAAAGTTGTTAATTACAGTAGCTTGGAGTCTCTTTGTAAATTCTCTCTACTACTCTTTTAGTTATAGGAGCTCCTGAAAATTTCTTTCTTGAGAGGAAATTACAAATAAGCTGTATATGAATGCTGTTCTTACCAATAAAAAATATTTCAGAGATCTGGTTCTATCCCACAAACTCACTGTTATCCTGATTCAAAATATTATCACATTTTCAAGGAGCCACAGAGCTAATATAAATGTAAAAATCAATTATCATAAATCTTAACAAGCTAGCAAAATAAAATTTCAAAATCAATGTGCAAAAACTGGGTTCCTTCAATATACAATTTGTTATACTTAAATTATCTTTTGCTTTTTATAATATCTGCATTTCTTTCTAAAAGTATATATGAGGGTGCTTAAAAAAGTTCATGGAAAAATTCCATTATCTTTTAATTCCATTTTTTCCTGAAGGTTTTGAAGAACCTATATAT
>NW_006408593.1:1371510-1380636 GCF_000296735.1 Chrysochloris asiatica | reverse complement strand
CCCACAGCACCACAGGACTCCACATATATAAATTTGTGTTGGTTAGCTAATGCAATATAGTTGGAATAAAAATAGTGCAGAGAAATCTTAATCGATGTGGTCTTGGCATGCTTGAATTTTGTTACCAGAGACCTTGAACAAAATAATCATTTCAAAAGGATAAAGCATTGTTGTTATTCTTGTTCAGTGTCATGGAGACAGCTTGGACTCATAGCAACCCTGTATATGGTTTCTAAGGAATGACTGAGGCTTTGAACTGCTGGCCCTGCAGTTAGCAGTCCAGAGCTTATTTTATAGTGCCACGAAACACTAGTCGTTTTTTAATGAAACAACTTAGTTCACATGAAGAATTTTTGTAGTCAGCCTTCATTAATGGAAGCCCAGTTATACAGGCATGAAGTTGACCTTATCTTTGTAACAACTGTTTAATATATACATCGATGCTTATTTGAAGCAAGTTTAATTTTACTTATCCCTGTTCAAGTGCAGAGGTGCACATTTGCCAATGGATAGCTTTGCACAATGTGTCAGACAGGTAAACTTTTGGGAAACAGTACTATCATACGGATCAGCCTAGCATGAAGTTTTGGGCAAAGAGGCCTCCTTTAGAAAGTTCAGAATTACCAACCAGTAAATGCAACTGAGTTTCAATGATTGGCTGCAGCCATTGGAGAAGCATTGTTTTGTTTAGTGCTTTCTTTTTTTTTTTCCATTTATATTCAGGAAACAATTACGGTCAGTGCCAGAAACATGAACTATGCACAGAAACTATGTGTGAATACTGAGACAGGCACGCCAAAGACAAAGAGAGGGTGATAAGAAACATGAACTATGAACAGAAACAATGTGTGAATACTGAGACAGGCACACCAAAGACGGCAAGGAGGGGGTGATAAGGAAGGGACAGAATTTTGGAGATGAGATGAAGCTAAAAGTGACAGGCTTTGGTAAAAGATAGATGGAATAAAAAAAGAGGCCCTATAATTTGCAATTTAAGAAGAGCGAAATGCATAGAGAATTGCCCTAGAAAAAGAAAGCGTAACTCAATGGACCAAAATAGCAAAAGATGAAAACATGTCATTGTTTTAGGTACATATGTTGTTGTTGCTAAGTGTCATTGAGTTGTATTCTAACTCATAGCAATCCTGTATAGATGACTTTGTGGTTAGTGGTGGGTGGTGGTTCTTGTGTCACCAAGTTGGTTCCAACTCATAGCGACCCTGTTTAGAGGTTCCAGGCAGTAAATCTTTATAGGAGCAGAAATCCTCATTTTTCTCCTGCGGAATGACTGGTAGTTTCGAACTGCTGACCTTGATATTATCAGCCCAGCTCATAATCAGAGTGCTTAACCTACAGCACCACGGACATTATAATAGAAGCCACGCTGACACACTGTGAGGGACACAATTCAATTCATCACAGTCATTTACTTGGGTTTTAATTTACATAAATTGTGTGGCCTTCAGGAAACAATTACTGTCAGGATAAGCACTGCACTGCTAAGCAAAGTGGGCTGTTCAAACCCACTAGCCATTCCTTGGAAACCTTAAACAGGGTCACTATGAGTCAGAACTGACTCAATGGTATTTAACAGCATCAACAAATATAATACTAGAGTCCTGATGTGGAAGACAGGATAATCACTAAACTACTAAGTACAGGGTCTGTGGTTCAAGTTCACCAGTCACTCCTCGGAAACCCTTTAAAGTGTCGCTGTGAGTCAGGATGGACACAACAAGAGCAAACACAATAATAAGAAGAGCCGAATCATAATATCTGGTATAAGAAAAAAAATAATGCAGTCTCTTTAACATTGAAAAGTATGCATATTCTTCCATTGTGCTTTGAAAGTTCTACAAAAATATAAGTTTTAGCCCTTTATAAAATTTGGTCTTTATAGACCAGTTTGGAACAATGGGAAGATGATAATTCTTAGTCAATGAAATGATTCTATTAGGAATTTAAAATATTGGTTTTAAGGCGTAGAGCTTGAAAGGTAGGGTGTTTTATGCCAACTCCTAGCAACAGAGCGTAACTGCCTCATAGGGTTTCCTGGGAGCAGCTCACCAGGTCTTTTCTTGTTCTGAGCAACTGGTGGTTTCAGGACACTGATATTTCTTTCTGAAGACAAGTGTTTAATCACTCGGCCACCAGAGTTCCCTGGACCGCTCTGCTGTTCTTGTTAAGATTCATCGAGTTGGATCTGACTGATAGTGACCCTATATAACATTTCTGAGGAGTGGCTGTGAGTTTCAATCACCAGGCTTGTGGTTACCAGTCTAGTGCTTATCCTACAGTGTCACACTAGTATGCCCGAACAGGTATAGATATGTAGAAGACAGGAACTGACTTCATTCTGGTGAGAACATTTATCACTAAAAAACAGAAATTCCATCTTTCCTTCTTTCTCCTTCCACCCTTTCTTTTCTTTGAACATGAAGCTCCATGGAGTAATATGTCAGTCTAAAATGTCAAAACAGGAAAAGATTGGATACTTAGACATGCAGGGGTAGGCACTAACCAGCAAAATCAAAAGACCGCATCTTTTAGCTGGAAGATATATCAAAGATTTCTAGTTCACATCCATAAATGAAAGATGAGGTAACTATGGCCCAGGACATAGAAGTGAGTTACTGTATGTTAGCAATGAAAAAACAAGGCAGCATATATGACTTAGGCATTTTTCATTTTAGAAGGTTAAGCATATGCTGAAATACATAATCTATGGATAATTACTCTAGACATTAGACAGGAGGCTACAGTTTTGGCCTTTTCTAGTCAAGCTGTCATGCCAAAATGCTGAAATGGGCTGAGATGCACCAACTGAGCCAGCAAATTGATGTATTGCTCCACTGATCTAGTCTTTTCAAGAGCGAAAAAGCTAAAATGTTCCAAAGAGCTTCTGGAAAATGTTGATGTTCGACAATCCAAACAGAAGATAGATCTAGAGTATGAATCACCTTTCTTGAACTATGTTGTTGTTGTTGTCATGTGCCGTGGAGTCGGTTCCGACTCATAGCGACCCTGTACAAGGTTTCCGAGGCTGTAAATCTTTACGGGAACAGAAAGCCTCATCTTTCTCCCGCGGAGCAGCTGATAGTTTCGAACTGCTGACCCTGAATTTCATAGTCCGATTCATAATCACTATGATACCAGAAAAAGAAAGGACTAGACGCTAAATAAAATGACCAGAGACACCATCTTAAATGGTCACATGGTAATGGTAGTGGCTGCATGCCACTCAGTTGATTTCTACTCATAGTAACCCTCTATAGGGTTTCTAGAGGCTGCAAATCTTTATGGAAGCAGAAACCCTCATTGTTCTCCAGAAGAGTGGCTGGTAGGTTTGAACCGCTGACCTTGCAGTTAGCAGCCCAGATCATAATCCACTATGCTATCAGGGCTCTTTAAAGTGTCACATAGTTAAATTCAAATTATAGTCTCATTGAGGTATGATACATACATTCAAGATTGAAAATGTTAAATTTACCCTTGCAAGAAGGATTCTCCTCAATATAGATTGATAAATAATAGGAAAAGAATATTCACCTCTAGGAAAAGACAGTTCTTTGTAAATACTGATGATTAGTGTGTGACAGGTTGAAGAATGCATGTATACATGCACACACCCACACATTATTAGAATACATCTTGTGTCTAAAAAAGGTGAGATCCTCTTCCTAAGCATCTTAATTTCTCTAAGTGGGATAATATACAACTATGCAGTTGGAGACATTTTGACAGAACTAAATTCTTTGACATAAGAAACAAGATTAGGGAAAGAAGAAATCCTGGAAGCTGAAGAAGACAAAATCACATGGAAATATAAACAAATTTGAAGACAAGTACAGGAGATTATTGAAATATAGGGAAAATAATTTAAAGAGGGAGAAAATGAAAGTAGAATTCACTGTTCTTTGGGTTGTAAAATCACACTATCTTCAATATTTTCCAAGAGCTATTTACTCAGCAATGCTTTTGGAGTTGGGTCTATGACACCTAACAACATCAAAACAGTAATAAAAACAACCAAATAGTAATATCTTATAAATGAACAAAAATAGCACATCTTCCTTTACAATTAAAAGTGTGCACTTGGATATAAAGATTTGCTGAGTCAGATTTCTGGGGGTGGGGGTGGGGGCGGATATGAAAGCTAGAAGCACAAAGAGTATAAAGATTGTTATTGTTAAGTGCCATCAAGTCAATTCTGCATAGGGTTTCTGTATAGGATTTCTGAGGCTTTAGGCTCTAAATCTTTGTGGAAGAAAGTCTCATTTTTCTTCTGGGAGTGACTGGCAGTCTTCAGCCTCTAACCTTGTAGTTTTCAGCCCAGTGCTTTTCCTCTAGAACCACTGCAAGTTTAAAGATACACTTAGGTTATTGTCAGAGATGAAATCTAAGAGTAGCAGGTATATGATGATCACTATTTGATAACAAGATTTATTTCTACCTTTACATTTAATAGCAAATTTTAATTAGATGTTTTCTTGATTTTGAGATTTTAAATAGTAAACTTATTTTACATTAAAATCACATACATAGAAATCAGTTTTTAAAACTTTATGTTAAAAACAATCTAGAACATGAAACCATTTACTTCAGGGAAATTAATTTTAATAAAGGTATAGTATGAAAAAATATGGCATATATATGTTTTAGGTCTCTTGACTTTAAGGAATAGCTGTTAGTTGAGTTATGGTAAAAGGTTCAGTGGAAAGTTTTTTAGAGGTCAACTAGTAATAATGACTTAACCAGGAACAAGATGGAAGGGGCTACAGAAATCAGACTCATGCTTTGTAACCATAGGGGGTAAAATTAATAAATAAAACATGATCATATGTAAAAGGAGCCCTAGTGGCATAGGACATTATGAGGTAGACTGCTAATTGCAGAGTAAACAGTACGAATCTACCAGTTGCTTTGCTAGAGAATGATGAGATTTACTGCTCCTATAAAGATTTACATCCTTGGAAATGCTCTACAGGGCCATTATAAGTTGGAACAAACTCCATGGCACAGATTCACCACCATCACCATCATGAGCAAAACATTACAAACTCCCAGTTTTATGAAGCTATCCTGATATGGCACTGTAAGATAAGCATTGGACTGCTAACCTCAATGTCAACAGTTCAAATACACCAGAAACCTCTTTCTCAGAAACCTTACACAGGGTGGCTCTGACAGAGCCGACTTTATGGAACTTAAAAATAACAACTACAATCCTAAGAGCACCAGTTAGGGTAAGCATCAAAGAATTATATCTCCCCAAACAATATTTCTAATATAAAGAATCAAACTATTTATCCAATACAAATTAATCCTTTGACAAATGTTTACTTATAAGCTTGAACAGTATTTCAACTAATAAAATATATTTCTTTAAGTTGTATATCAAAGCTCTGTTTTCTAAAGGATGAATAGGAAAAACAAGAAGCTAAAGACTAAAGAGTTGCACAATATTTCTATTATAACAGCTTTGTGGAAGAAATATATATATATATATAATTTCTTGTTAAGTGCCATCAAGTCAATTCTGCATAGGGTTTCTGTATAGGATTTCATATATATATATATTTAAGCAATATTGTCCCATAGAATACTTTCAAAATTATGTGGGTGGTATATTTTGAAAAACTGTACTAAAAAACAAATTTAAATTTATATTAAGAAAACAAAACATAACAAAAGAACAGCAATGCTACCACCACGTCCCTCCAAACACACATTTACACATTCCCAAATACACACACAGAGTCAATTGCTACAAAATATTTGGAACTGAAAGGGAATTAGAAATGAAACACTTAACATCTGTACTTTGATCGTTTGTTAATATAAATACAAAGCAGCTTGACATTCTGAGCAATACTTGTATTATAATATGCAAATAATGGGGTTGTGGTGTGGTGCACTGGTAGTGTAGTGGTTATGAATCAGGCTGCTAACCTCAGGGTCAGCAGTTCATAACTACCAGCTGTTACACAGGAGAAAGATGAGGCTTTCTGCTCCCATAAAGAACAGAAAAAGCTGTTCAGGGTCGCTGTGAGTCAGAATCGACTACACGGCTCATAACCACCACCACCACCAGTGTGGTGCAGGCAGGAGAAGCCCTGAAATGCTGATTGCAAGTGCTGATTGCACTTGTTGGAAACCACATACAGGGACATTGTGACTGGGACCTGGCTGGGTGACACTTAATAGCAAAAGCATGCAACTGATAGCCCTTCTGTGGGGAGGGGGAGCTTTTTCCTCCATGGGTGTGGCTGGTGGGTTCAAACTCTCACCTTTCTGCTTTCCAAATATGCTATATCTTCACTTTTGAATATTATAAGATTAGTGAACTCCTGGTGTGGCACCGTAGGACCAGCACTGGACTGTGAACCTCGAGGTCAGCATTTCAAACTCACCAGTTGCAACTTGGAAACCCTATAAAGGGTTGGTATATAGGGCTTCTAAGGAGCAGTTGTTGGGTTTGCATTACCAACCTTACAGTTCAATCTGACCTTGGGGTCCAATGCATTATCCTGCAGCATCACACAAGGATTTCATATAGATTCGTATTGATCCTAAACCCTGGTAACATAGTGGTTACACATTGGGCTGATAACCAAAAGATCAACAGTTCAAATTTACCAGCTGGTCCTCAGGGAAAAGATGAGACTTTCTATTCTGGTAAAGGTTTATAGCTTCATAGACAGGATCATCATGGTTAGAATCGACTTCATGGCACACCACTACCTCACTATCACCAATATTTAGATATAAAATACTTATTAAAGTAAGATCATTTATGCTGACTTTAGACACCATTGTATATTAATGAGGAATAGGACACTGTTGTGTGTGTGTGTGAGTGTGTATGTATCTAGTCACCTCCTCACTGTCACAGG
Source organism: Chrysochloris asiatica (assembly GCF_000296735.1). Taxonomy (NCBI): domain Eukaryota; kingdom Metazoa; phylum Chordata; class Mammalia; order Afrosoricida; family Chrysochloridae; genus Chrysochloris; species Chrysochloris asiatica. The sequence continues at coordinate 1,373,740 of NW_006408593.1, read as the reverse complement.
TCCTACCAGTGACCTCAGTATGTGTTTTCCATGGTCAAGTGCTTCTGGAAATTGTACAAAAGTAGGCTATTTTAACCACAATTTTTTGAATGCCCTTTTCTCTTTCCAATCCAACATCCCATCATACACTTCCCTTTCTTCTGGGGGATTGATATTACAAAATTGTGAACACAAGAAAAGATGATTAAAGAAAACATAACTAAAATGCAAAAGAAAACAACAACAACAAAAAGGTTGTATGTAAATAAGCATATATCATGAGTCTGTTAACTCTGGTGGTAAGCTTTTTAGAGACGATCTTATTTACCCCCTTTAAATTCTTATGAATCATGCAGCCTTGTAATCATCGTACAAGAAGCAATTTTCAGAATAAAGGTGATTTATTTTTAATTTGCTAATAAAAAATGGAAACACAGACTAGATTATTTTAAATGTGCAGTTTAAACTTTAGGATTAAATAGAAATTGTATTTTCCTGTGAGAGATTTCAAGAAAGAAAATGTATAACCCATTGAAAGTGTGTTGCTATTACTTGTTCGTTTTGCATTGCTTCTGGTAAACTTCCAATTGAAATTCGGGGAATGAAACTTGAGAACACCGGAGCTTAGATAAAGGTATAATATTGGTAGAACATTTGTCCTGGGAATTTCTGAAAGCTAGAAAGATGATTTTACATTGATATACAACCACACATACATGTATCCACACCAAAACACCAAACCAGCTCCCATATCTATCAGAGTAGGTTTTTCACAGGCTAATTTTTTTAAGTAGATCATACAAGTTTTGTTTGAGGTACCTGTGAGTTGACTGGAACTTTTCTGTTTGGAGCCACATGAATTTCAAAAAGTGTACCACCATGCAATTCCTGCAAATGGACACACACATGTACCGACCCTGTATTTTTACAAAAATAAATTGGACATGCTTTTATTTTTTGCCAATGACACCCTCCCCCCAAGATATTGTTGTGCATATGCTATGCTAATTGACGTTGTTTCTATAACACACAGCATGTTTGTGAAAATAACTTGAGAGCAGGGCTGAGTTGGCAAAAACTTTATAATGTGCATTATTTATGTAAAACACGACATATATATTGATAGACAGAGGATAGGTTAGATGCGATGGATAGATAAATAGACACACAGACAGACACATAACTCCAAAAGATACAAAGCAGTTACTCCATAGTTGATTCCATCTCATGAAGAACTCATGTATATCAGAGTAGTACCATGCTCAATTGAGTTATCAGAAGTAGATTCTCAGACTTTTCTTCTGAGACATGTATGGATGAATTTAAATTGTAACCTTTCAGTTAGTAGCCCAATACTTAATCATTTGTGCTACCCAGAGAATTCTTCCCTACATACACACATATGTATACTTACTGTTAGGTACCCTTCAGTCATCTCTGATTCATAGCAACCCTGTGTATGAAAGAATGAAGTACTGCCTGGTTAAGCACCATCCTCATAATTACTATTAGGTTTGAGCCCATTATTGTAGTCACTGTGTCAATCCATCTCATTAGGGGTTGTAAAATATGGTACCAAGTATCCCTCCTAGAATATTTTCTACTCAGTTGGGTTAAAAATTAATTGCCACACAAAACTCAGACACTATGCTCAGTTATGGGGTTTATTAAGGAAGCTAACAGGTTAAAATTCTGGTTCAGAAATGTTCTACCAGTAAAGACAGACTCTTTCCATGCATGCCTGCCAGCAAGCCTCACTCCCTCTGGCCTTTGGCCTTTCACCCATGCAGCCCCTTGGCCTCTGACCTGCTCAGGCAATGTTCTAAAGCTCTTTTAGGGCTACAGATAAGTACCCATGGGCACATCACTCCAGAATAAGACTCAGCCTGAAGGCATGTGATTTTTAGATACCCCAGCTAAATACCTAGAAGAAACCTTTTGTGCAAGCAAGCCTTCTACTCAAAGTAACTCAGCTTTACTTGCTCTATGGGCCGGCATTTGGTTTTGCTGTTCTGCTTCTCTGTCACTGCTCTAGTGTCACAAATCTCTGTCCCTGTGTTAAAGAGGTCCATTGAATTGGGACTTCAGGGTACAAAGGACATGTTCCACTCCTAGATGAATTGGGACCTCAGGGTACAAAGGATATGTTCCAGTCTTAGATGAATTGGGACCTCAGGGTACAAAGGACATGTTCCACTCCTAGATGAATTGGGACCTCAGGGTACAAAGGACATGTTCCACTCCTAGATGA
>NW_006408593.1:1370912-1371410 GCF_000296735.1 Chrysochloris asiatica | reverse complement strand
TAGATGAATTGGGACCTCAGGGTACAAAGGACATGTTCCACTCCTAGATGAATTGGGACCTCAGGGTACAAAGGACATGTTCCACTCCTAGATGAATTGGGACCTCAGGGTACAAAGGACATGTTCTACTCCTAGATGAATTGGGACCTTAGCGTACAAAGGATATGTTCCACTCCTAGATGTTCTCCTTTGATGGTAGTGAGACCCTCCCTCCTGCATCTGAGATGAATCTTTTTATACTCATGTTAGAGTTCCAAGTTTTTACAATCACAATGAACTCTCAATAATCATTCACTAATTCATATAATCCTATTCATATCTTCTTCCACTTTATCTTATTCAGACCTATCAGGAAAAGAGTAACTTAATGGGAGTTACAATGTTTAAGGTTGTAGAGACAAATAATTCATGGCCTCAAAGGGGTCTTTCTCTTTTACACGGACCTCTATTTCACCAAGCATGATATCCTTTAACAAGGGCTGGTACCTCCTTCCAACC
>NW_006408593.1:1369329-1370722 GCF_000296735.1 Chrysochloris asiatica | reverse complement strand
TCCTTGACTGCTGCTTCCATGAATACTAACTGTAGATACAAGTAAAATAGATCCTTGACAACTTCAATTGTTTCTCCACTTATCATAGTATCATTTACTGGTCCACTTGTGAGGAGTTTTGTTTCTTTATATTAAGTTTTAATCCATATTGAAGACTGTATTCTTTTATCTTTATCAATGAACGCCTCAAATCTTCTTCACTTTCAGCAAGGAAGGTTGTATCATTTGTATATCTCAGGTTGTTAATGAGTTTTCCTCTAATCTTGATGCCATGTTTTTCTTGATATAGTCCAGTTTCTGGAACTATTTGCTCAGCATAATGATCAAATAAATGTGGTAAAAGTATAAAACCTTGGCACACACATTTCCTGATTTAACTGTGCAGTATCCCCTTGTTCTATTCTAACAAAAGCCTCATGCATGGTCTAGTCACAGATTCCACTGGAACACAATAAGAATTCTAGAATTATCCATTGTATGTTATGAACTATATAGTCCAACACCTTTGCATAGTCAAAAACAAGTAAATATATTTCTGATATTATCTCATTTCAGTCAAGATCCATTTGACATCAGCAATGATATCCTTTGAGACTTCTTCCATACGTACATGCTGTTATTGTTAGGTGCTATTGAGTCAATTCCATCTCACAGCAACCCTGTATAGGGTCTTTAAATCTTTGCAAGACCAGAAAACCTCATCTTTCTCCATATATATGTGTATGTTGTTATTGTTAAGTGCCGCTGGGTCAATTCTGACCCATAGCAACATTGTATGGAGCAGCTGATGAGCTTGAACTGCTGATCTTACAGTTTAAATCTTTGCAGTCTGGTGCATTAACCCACAGTGCCACACCAGGACTCCATATATACATATATGCATGTATGTAATGGGTGGATTCAGAAATTGCATAATGTTTTAACTTCATTTTCTATGAATTCTTTGAAGCATCTTCATATATGCTGCTGCTGTGAAGAGTAGTTGAGTTGGAGCTGACTCATAGAGACCCTGCATAGGGTTTTCAAGGATCAGTTGTTGGATTTGAACCACTGGCCTTAATGTTCTTAGCCACAGGGCAGCTAATTATTTATTATGGCCCTCTTAGCCAAATTCTTCCAATTTGTGATGTATTATAAATTATAGCTTCTACGCCTGTAATTATGAAACCATTTTGAAATAAGTTGCTAAAAGTAAAGATTAAAGTGGGGCAAAGGAGTACAGGTGGGATAATATACTGCACCACAAGGTTGGTTTGAACCACAAGGCCACCAGTTCAAATTTGCTATAGCTCCTTGTTTGTGTTTTAAACAAGGAGCTACAGTGCATTTGAAACGGCAAACTTGTGGTTCAAACCAACCTTGTGGACCACTACATTTTCCCACCTGTAATTAG
>NW_006408593.1:1364064-1366435 GCF_000296735.1 Chrysochloris asiatica | reverse complement strand
GAGTGGCCATTGTTATGAAGCACTATGGACAGGCATAACATTACAGAGAGGTTGAACAGTTGGGATATCTTTAACCTCCAACTCATAAGGACCGGCCTCGTGTTGACTTTTATAAGAGAAATTATTCATGCAGCAGCGCAATGCACCAGGACTCCTCCATAAAAATATAAATATGTTTGCATAATAAACTGTATATTGTAGGTAATTTTATATTTATAAGTAATTATGACAGAATATACCCAAACCAATTTCCAATCTTTCCAAGGAAAATGTTGATATCACATGTTTGCAGACAAGAAACACAGACAATAAATACACTAGGCAATCTGTCTTCACTTAACATTAAGAACAGCACTGAAACATAAAATAGTTGTTTGCCTTCTCTATTTGGATGGTATCTAAGAAAGTAGGTTATACGCTGAAAGATTTCTAATGTGGTAATAAAGCTCAAGTGAGAAATAGAAATAAGCTTCATAAGAGTAGAAACCAAACTTAAAGTAGGAAACAACATAATAGTACTAGCAATAAATGAAATAATGAATGCATTCTATAAACTTGGCATAGATGATAAATAGATGATAGGTAGAGAGATAGATGACAGGTTTCACACAAAGCAACGTCTCAATACTGTCTAAAGTTAGGCAATCAAAAGATACATTATCAGCATAGGGTGATGGCAACAGCAGGAGAACAAAGCAAATGGCTTCTAAATAGTCGTTGCCTACATGCACCCAGTCATTGGTAATGAATTGGGGAGAAGGAGCAATTAGAAAGCTGAGACAGTTTTTGTTTTTGCTCTTTCTCTCTCTCACTTACTCTCTCCTCCTGTTGTTGTTTAAAATGTATCACTGTATGTTGCTTCTATTTTGATTTCTTTTAATTCCTATTTTTGTGTTTGCAGACACATAGGCCACGATTGTCACTTAAACAGTTGCTTTCACATCTGACCACTAGGGGGCACTCTCATTGCACATATTCCCTAACAGGGAATGTAGTAAAATTCATTTTACTTCTGGTTCATTTCAATTCTGAGCTTCTTTTCTTACTGCTATTTCTTTTAACCTCTGACCTAAAGATTTGACTTCACTTCATTCTTCATTGGAAGATGCAAAGCCACCTTTCCCAGAGTTCATAATATTCAGATACCATGGGGGAAACAATTCAAACTTATCCAAACACAAATTTATGTTTTCTTCATGAAACATATAAATCTTAAAAGATACTTGGTATCAAATTGTTTCAATGTCTGATAGTTGCTTATACTTATCTTCTATTAGATGAATAAAACCCCCAATTTTTAATAAACTGATTATAACAGCTATCATAATATTTAACAATTCAGCTTTTCATGTGTAAATAAAATGTGTTAGCTCATCTAATGAAACAGTATGAGCTATTTACTACAGCATCATTATTACCAAAATTCTTGTATAGTGCTTAATCTACTATGCAGTTGAAACCTTCCCAGTACCACACTTGCAAGCATGCATCATGTTAATTATACAAATAGCCAGCAAACATTTTCCTACTATTTTCTAGCATTGTTTTCCTAAATAAAAGTGTCATTTAATTTAGTGTGGCACTGTGTGTTAATTAACTGGACTCCGAAATCGGTTTGAACTTCAAGGTCGGTGGTTCAAGCTCTCCAGCTGCTCCTTGGAAACCCTATCCAGGGTCACTATGGGTCAGAACTGACTCAATAGCACTTAGCAACAACATATAAATGGTGCTATAGAATAAGCACTGGACCCCAAGTCAGTTTGCATCACAAGATCGGTGATTCTACAGCTGATCTTGGAAACCCTATACAGGGTCGCTATGAGTCAGAAACTACTCAACAGAACTTAACAACAACAACACTATTATTATTTACCCTCAAATGACAATAGAATAAATGAACTATGTTTCTTATAACTTGTAATGTTGTTAAGTGCTGTGGAGTCGGTTCCGATCCATAGCGACCCTGTATAGGTTTCCCCAGGAGTGGCTGGTGAGCTTGAACCACCGACCTTGCCGTTCAAACCAGCTTTATATTCCAGTGCATTAACCCACAGCGCCACACCCGAACTTATAATAACCAACAGTAAATTTTAGAATCTTTAACAAGCAATAAATATAAAACTGTACAAATACATCTATTAACCTACGAAAGTGTTAGGAAGAATATTAGTATACTTTGAAATGGGGGAGGAAAAAATATTGGGTATATTTCTAGATTACCCATCTAGATTGTCAATATCTTTGAATTATTTTATAACTCCCTAAAATGGGGGGTGGGGGCTACAGAGGCAAGAAGTGACTGGCTTACAAGCTTTCAAGAGGGAACCTAGATAAATACAGAGGGCCTGGAGGAAGGTAGAATCTCCAGTGA
>NW_006408593.1:1358543-1363269 GCF_000296735.1 Chrysochloris asiatica | reverse complement strand
TGAGGATATGGGATGCGAGTATCATTGTAGGAAGCAATGAACATCAGAAATATGTTTACCTGTGCTTTATAGACTCCATAAAGGCTTTTGATTGTGTGGATCATGACAAGCCATGGACAACAGTGCAGAGAATGAAATTATAGAACTGTACAGGGTTTTCAATGAGAGGCTAGTGGGTTTGAACCACTGACTTTGAGATTAGTAGTCCAGTGCTTATCCTACAGTGCCACAACAGGATTGTTACTACAGGACTGTGCACGTCACAGTATTTACCACTGTTGCCGCCAATAACTTCTGCAGTCCTTCCAGTGCCATTCTCTGCCTCCATCTTTTTTATTTTGTCATCCTTGCTCTTACTGTCTTTCTCTTTATCCAGTAGCATGTGTCTATGCTGTAGTCAACTACTTACCCTGCCTTCCCCTCCACCTCTGTCCTGTTGAAACAACTGTGTCTCTTGATCAAGGTTTCTCTTGAGCACAATTAAGTTTTCTGGAATACTCATTCTATGCAATGTTTTCCAAAGTTTGTCAAGATTCACACAGTCAAAAGCCTTTGCAAAGTAAATAAAGCACAAATAAGCATCTTTCTGGTATCCTGTGCTTTCAGTCAAGATCATCTGACATCAGCAATGTCACTCAGTATAATATCCTCTAGGACATAAATGTTGTAAGGTGTTTCACAGATTCATCTTTATTATTTGATGTTACATAGTATCATATTTTGTGTTTGTACCATAGTTTGTTTATATATTTTTCCATTGGTAGACAGTTTCCAGTTGTTTCTGTTGTTTGTTTGTTTGTTTTGGTATTGTGAATAGAGCTGTGAGGAAAATGGGGGTGCATATATCTATTCATGTCAAAGCTGTTATTTCTCATAGCCTCCAATTTAAGGCACTTTATCTTTAAACTTTATGACATTCCTTACCCTGCCTGGTCGTCAATAAATGAGGTTTGCAGTATCAAGTGAATAGAGACAAACTGCTGTTTTACCATTACTTTAAATTTTACATGGGCTTATAGGGTTTGTATCCCATCCCTGATTTTATCCACTTTTCTTTATTTTTATTATCTTAGCTTTTAGTCACTGGCATTCCCTTTAAAGTAAAGTGAGATAATTCCACAGAAGCATTGTCAACTCTCATCATCACAATCTGCTTCACATCACTTATACATTACAGCAGCAACAATTAGAGGTGATGACAGAGTGTTCTACAAAACATCTATTCCCTCAAAATCTAAATAAGCATATTAGAGAAAATCTTTGACAGCTAACCATCCATATTCCCACTTATCTTTAGTCCTCGGTTTTACATGTTAGCCATAAAATGTTAACACATAGTCAACACTCTGAATTGATATATTTCCTTATTAAATAAGCCAAATTTTAGTCAAGATTTGTTTGGGTTTTTTTTTGTTACACATAACGAAATCCCATTTGAGTCTAATTAAACAAAAATCAAGAACACAGGAGTAGGTTATAGAGTTCAAGGTTGTAAAACTCTCTTAGAGAGTGGAATCAGATATGAGGACACCTCTAACAGTTGAGGCAATGTCTCTTTCTCTTTGATCTTCATTTTTCCTCTTTCTCTCAGGACCACTTAACTATGCTTGTCTTCTGTCTCTGCGCCATCATTTGTCTCTTTCTGAAGAATGGTTTACACTCTTCCTATACTAAATCTCTACAGGTTACAGAATGTTATATACTAGACATATTAAAATATTGCTTGATTAATTCAATAAATATTTATTAAATGCATGGAAGTAAAAATTAGGTAAACATAGATCAAAAGCAGAAAACAAAACTAAATGACAATTTAAAAATAATTTGGAATGCAAAATTAGAGAGCTAAGCAAAGCCTGATGACAAATGATTGGATTTCAGGTCCAGTTGGGTGAATGAGGCAAAGGGTAAGTTAATTGAAGGAGATGACCCTTGAATTGAATACATCTTAAAAGCAGGGGTCTCCACTACATATAGACACTCTCTATTCCTGGGTTACACTGTAGCAAACCTCCCTGATGAAGTGAGGTGGTGGTGTGCGGTGGAGTCAGTTCTGACTCATAGCCACCCTGTATAGGGTTTCCAAGGCTGTAAATCTTTATGGGAGCAGAAAGGCTCATCTTTCTCCTGCAGAACCACTGGTAGTTTCGAACTAACTAACCTTGAGGTTAGCAGCCTAACTCATAACCACCACACTACAAGAGCAGATCTATGTTAATTTTATTCACCTTTATGCATCCAGAACTAATATCAGGAGGAATCAGTATTTTATATTCCCACCAATGTCAAATCAATTGTGATTTACAGTGACCCTGCACAGGGTTTTCAAAACTGTAAATATTTATGGGAGCAGAAAGCTTCATTCTTACCCCCGTGGAGCAGATTTGAACTGTGTTGACTTTTGTGTTGCTGTGATGCTAGAATTTATGCCACTGGTATTGCAAATATGAGCAAGGTCACCCACAGTAGACACATAGATTTATGATTCAAGCTGGATTCATAAAAGGACTAGGAATGAGGGCTATCATTGCTAATATCACACGGATCTTAGAGGAAAGTAGAGAATACTAGACATATGTTTACTGTTTATATGTGGATCATAACAAACTATGGATAATGTTGCGGAAACTGGAATTCCAGAATACTTAATTGTTCTCATAAGGAACCTGTACATAGACCAAGAAGCAGCAGTCCAACATTAATAAGGGAATAATGATGTTGTTAAGTGCCATTGAGTTGGATTCAACTCATAGTGACCTTGTATAGCGTTTCTGAGGAGTAGCTGGTTTGAACCTCTGACCTTGTGGTCCAGTGCTTCTCCTACAGTGCCACGGTTCTAAATCAGAAATTGTGTATGTCATACTTGTATCTTTAACCACATTTATTCAATCTGTATATTGAACAAATGATCTGAGGAACTGGTTTATAAAGAAGAAAGCGGCTTCAAGATGGGAGGAACACTCATTTGCAATCTGCAATATACACATGGTACAACCTTGCTTATTGGAAAGGAAGAAGATTTGAAATATTTCCAAATGAAGATCAAAGACTACAACCTTCATTGTGACATTTATCATGATGTTATTTATTGGTATAGTTGTGAGGATTCTCCTTTTCTTTACAAGGAGGTGCAATCCTTACTGAAGGTTGTAGTCTTTGATCTTCATTTGAAAGTATTTCAAATCTTCTTCCTTCCAGTAAGCAAGATTGTACCATGTGTATACTGCAGATTGCAAATGAGTCTGCCACCCATCTTGAAGCCACTTTCTTCTTTATAAGGAACAGAGAAACCACTACTCATTTGTCAGTTTGTAGTACTGTGGTGGCTTGTGAGTTGCTGTGATTCTAAAAGCTATACCACCGGTATTTTAAATACCAGCAGGGTCAACACCAACATGGTGGACAGGTTTCAGATGAGCTTCCAGATTAAGACAAACTAGGAAGAAGGAGTAACTAACTACTTCCGAATATTTAGTCATTGAAAACCTTATGAATAGCAGAAAAACACTGTCAGATATAGTGCCAGAAAATGAGCCTCTCAGAGTGGAAGGCACTCAAAATGTGACTGCGGAAGAGCTGCCTCCTCAAAATAGAGTTGACTGTGATGACACGAATGGAGTAAAGACCATGGTACATTCATTTTCTGATGGGGCACAACTCAAAATGAAGAGAAACAGCTATAAACATCCATTAATAATAGGAACATGGAACATACCAAGTATGAATCTAGGAAAATTGGAAATTGTCAAAAATGAAATGGAACGCATAAACATTGATATCTTAGGCATTAGTGAGCTGAAATGGACTGGTATTGGACAATTTGAATATGACAACTACATTGTTTACTATGCTGGGAATGACAAATTGAAGAGGAATGGTGTTGGACTCATTGTCAAAAAGAACATATCCAGATCAGTTATTAGGTACAACTCTGTCTGTGATAGGATACTATCTATGCGTCTACAGGGAAGAGACGTTAATAACACTATTATTCAAATTTATGCACCAACCACTAAAGCCAGCGAGGATGAAATAGAACAATTCTACCAACTTCTTCAATTGGAAATTGATCTAACATTCAATCAAAATGTATTGATCATTACTGGTGATTGGATTGCAAAGGTTGGATGCAAAGAGGAAGATCAGTAGTTGGAAAATATGGCCTTGGTGATAGAAATTATGCTGGATATCACGTGATAGAATTATGAAAAACCAATGATTTGTTCATTTCAAATACCTTCTTTAGACAGCATAAGAGACAATTATACACATGGACCTCACCAGATGAAATACACAGAAATCAAACTGACAACATTTGTGGAAAGAGATGATGGAAAAGCTCCTATCATCAGTGAAAACAAGGACAGAGGCAGACTGTGGAAAAGACCATCAATTGCTCATATGCAAATTCAAACTGAAGCTGAAGAAAATGAAAAGAAGTCCACGAGAGCCAAAATATGATCTTGAATATAACCCACCTGAATTTAGAGATTATCTGAAGAACAAATTTGATACATTAGACACTAAAACCGAAGACCAGAAGATTTGTAGGATAACATCAAGAACATCATACAGGGAGAAAGAAAAAAGTCATTACAAAGACAAGAAAGAAGAAAAAGAATAAATGGATGTCAGAAGAGACACTGAACCTTGCTTTCCAGTGTAGAGATGCTAAAGCAAATGGAAGAAATGAGGAGGTCCAAGAGCTGACCAGAAAATTTCAAAG
>NW_006408593.1:1355281-1356408 GCF_000296735.1 Chrysochloris asiatica | reverse complement strand
TTATTCAACCTGTATGCTGAGCAAATAATCCGAGAAGCTGGATTCTATGAAGAAAAACGTGGCATCAGGATTAGAGGAAGACTCATTAACAACCTTCAATATACAGATGATACAACCTTGCTTGTGGAAACTGAGGAGGACTTAAAACATTTATTGATAAATATCAAAGAGCACAACCTTCGGTATGGATTGCATCTCAATGTAAAGAAAACAAAAATCCTCACCATTGGACCAATAAATAGTATTCTTATCCATGGAGAAAAGACTGAAGTTTTCAAAGATGTCATTCTTCTTGAATCAACCACCAACACTCCTGGAAGCAACAGCCAAGAAATCAAATGACATACTGCACTAGGCAAATGTTCTGCACAAGACCATTTTAAAGTGTTGAAGGGCAAAGATGTCAGCTTGAGGACTAAGGTACGCCTGACCCCAGCCATGGTAATTTCAATAACTTCATATGCATACAAAAGCTGGACTGTGAATAAGGAAGACCATAGAAGAATTGATTTATTTTAGTTATGGTGTTGGAGGAGAATAATGAAAGTGCCATGGATTGGAAGAGATCCGTATTTGTGCCCATTCCAAAGAGATGTGACTCAAGGAAATGTGGAAATCATTGGACAACATCTTTGATATCCCATGTGAGTAAAGTTTTTTCTAAAGGTAATACAGAAATGGCTACAATCATACATTGACAGAGAACTTTCAGAGGTTTAAGCCAGATTCAGAGGAGGACATGGAACAAACAGATCTGTGTTGCAAAGAAGTGCAGCCAGAGTGCTCCTTGGAGGCCAGGATGGCCAGACTTCGTCTCCTACTTCAGACATATTGTCAGGAGGGAACAGTCACTGGAAAAGGATATCATGTTTGGTAAGGTGGGGGGATCAGAGAAAAAGAGGAAGACCCCCAGTGAGATGGATTGGCAAAGTGACAGCTTCAATGGGCTCAAGTGTGGCAACAATTGTGAGGTTGACCCAGGACTGGGCAGTGTTTCATTCTGTTGTGCATAGGGTCACTATCGATGGCACCTAACAATAATAACAAAACAGAGAAAAGACTGAAGTTTTCAAGTACTTCATATTGCCTACATTCACAATTAACACTCATGGAAACAGCTGTCAATA
>NW_006408593.1:1352641-1354076 GCF_000296735.1 Chrysochloris asiatica | reverse complement strand
GAGCTTGAACCACCAATCTTGCAGTTCAAACAACTTTGCAGTTCAGTGCATTAACCCGAAGCACCACACCAGGAGAAAAGAGAGAGAGCGAGATTTCATGGGAGTTGGGGAATAATATAAAGACTTAAAATACAAGGCATACATATTGAGGGACATTTATTCTAATTGCTCAATTGGATAGAGCATGCATTGTGAAATGAGGCCTGAATGGTGGATTCAGCCCAGTTAATTGAAAACTGAAAAGTTCAACTAATGCAGTGGTCAAGTGGTGCTGATGAGATTATACTCAGACACCTCAAAATGAAGGAACATGGTAAATCTCACTGGAGTAATTCCTAACGTTCTTAGATAACTCAAAGGAGACAAGTCTTGCTGTTCAGGGTGTATACTATACACCAGTCTACCTCTGTCTCTCACTCTGCTTTCCTCTGAGTTTCTACATTAAACAGATTGTCTCCATTGAGTAGCAATATATACTAAAACCCCAGTCTAGAAGAAAAAAGATTCTTCACTTTATGAGATTGTCATGAAAATATGCATACAATTTTATACAGTAGCTTGTCTATACATGGCTGTACTTCACTAGTCTCATGGAACAGAAACAAATAATTCATGGACCAGTATGGTTCTAGAGATCTCATTTGAATACAACTAAGTCTAATGATCTTGGGTCTTTTTGAAAAGCATCAAACTATTTAAAACAAAATCACAGAAGACACAAATAAACACAGAAAAAGCCATTGGCATACACGAGTATATGGTCTGAATAGTGTCTCTGGTTACATAACTTGTTCTTAGTTGATGGTAGATCTCTGATTTAATAGTACTACTAGGTGTGAAAGAAATATCCCCAAAATAAGTTAAATTACCAAAAGAAAGGGGAAGACAAAATCACAAATGTCTTTAAAAAATCTTGTTGATGCCAATATATTACATTGAATACAATTAAAAGGTATCAGTTTGTCATATACCAAATAAGGTACTCATGATTTAAGGGCAGAATTCTTGTCTGTTTTGTAGGAGACCTAGCCAGTGCATCTCATGGGCAGCCACCAATGGTATGTCAGTGGAGGTTCGCATGTTGCTAAGATGTGTTTGTTGCTGTTGTTAAATGTCCTTGAGTTGGTTCTGATCTCTAGTAATCCTGTATACGTTTTCTGAGAAGCGACTTCTGAGCTTGTACCACTGACCTTGTGATTCAAACCAACTTTGCAGCCCAGTGCATTAACCCACAGTGCCACACCAGGACTCCAATACTGAACAGATTGCAGCAAAACTTCCAAACTAATATGGACTACAAAGAAAGTTCTAGGTAGCTACTCAAAAATCAGCCAATGAAAAGCCTATGGATCCTAACAGATGAACTATGACCAATCACAGGAATGGTGTAGGATGAAGTAGCATTTTATTCCTTTGAGTGTAGAAGTGACATGAG
>NW_006408593.1:1338496-1352231 GCF_000296735.1 Chrysochloris asiatica | reverse complement strand
AAGACCTGTGGTTCAAGCTCACCAGCCACTCCTGCTCCTTGGAAACTCTATACAGGGTTGCTATGGGTGGGAACTGACTTTACGGCACTTAACAACAAGAACAAATCCTCTAGGTCTAAGATCTTACACAAAATTTGTGCCTTGTCTGTTTTAACATGAAAATGTCCACCCATGGTTTTTTCTTCTACTTTGTGACTACATACATAGGTGATACACAGTGATTGCAGTTGAGGAATCCATGGTGAGCTGGATCTTATATTGCTAACGATAACTAGATCCTTCAGCTTTACTTATGAAAAAGGAGTTAAATGGGCAAGTCTCAAAAGATTAAACATTTGTATCAATGATTCTGTGACGTAAGTGGCAGAACTCGTTTTGCTACCAAGTAGAAAGAAGAATCAATAAAACTTGTTGTTGTGTGCCATCAAGTTGGTTCTGACTCAGAGTGACCCTGTAGAGGGTTTTCTAGGACCAACTAGTGCATTTGAACCACTGACCTTGTGGTTAGTAGTCTAGTGCTTATCCTATAGTGCCACACCAGGACTAAAAACAAAGGTTGATGATGATGATGTTAAGTGCCATTGAGTCAGTACCGACTCATAGCAACCTTGTATATGGTTTCCAAGGAGCAGCTGGTGAATTTGAACTGCTGCCCTTGAGGTTCAAAGCTACCTTGCAGTCCAGCACATTACCCCACAGAGCCATACAGGATTCCAACAATAACATTTAGCACTAAACAAAATAAGAAAGTGTTTCTTATATATCCCGTTCTAATTGAGTGATGAAGGCATCTTCCTCACTACATAGGAAGTCTAATTAGGTCTTTGAGGGAAGAACTGTGTCCACAGCAGTTAGCCTGGTGTCTGGCACATACACTTGCTTGCTGAAATGACTTTTGAATGATAAATGAGAGACTCTTGATATAAAGTATGTCACTTTTTCCCTTTCTCTCTTGAATCAGAAAAACAAGAAAAATCTGTCTTCTGGACTAAGGTTTGTTTTTAAATATTTGTACATTTAATTTTCAAGTGGACATATAATGACTGAACTTTTCCTTTAGTATTTTGCAACAAGTATGAACTTTATGACGTCTGAAGGGACAAAATAGTTGCCAATCAAAGGATCAATGTTTAAAACTTCTTTTATTGTTTTCAGTTGGTGCCCTTTGCAGAAGGCTATGTCTTGTATTCCTCAGTGGCATAAACAGAATAAAAGCATTCCATTTTACTAAAGTAATTAGACACACATCTGTTGTTCCAAGTTTTTCCCTTTAAATGCTTGTCCACATATTATGTGAGTTTCAAAATTTCTTGTGTTTGAAGTATTTAAGTCAAATTGATGCACATTATGGGATTTGGTTCCCTTTGACTAAAGTTTACTGAAAACACAGCCTTTAGTTCACTGAGTAGTTAAAAGTTCGACTGTAACCAAGTGAAGAAGGATAATAATAATTTGTTTTGCAATTTATATTTGCTTAACATCTGGTAAAATATGTCTTTTCATGTCTATATTCCTTGTCTCCACATTAGTGGTTATTTTCTGAATAATTATTGAATGATTAAACAAATCTATGGGTGAGAATAAGGGAAAAAACACAAAATTGAAATCCTTATGCCCAGATGGTATTATAATTAAAAATTAATATTTTACTTCAAGGAGAAATGTAATTTTATTCCCTGGATCAATAGTTAAAATAATAAAATTTAGAAAATAAAATATTATTAAGCAAATATACACATAGTCACACACATGCCTATCTCTTATCCCAAGTTGGTTGGGCTTTAGAAATTAAAAATCTAAATAAAAACTCTAAGAGAATATAATATAAAATTTTTAAAAAGTAAAAAAAAAAAAAACACGAAAATAATTTGCATGCATATCTACATAATTTTAAATAAATGGCCAAATGATATCAAACATAATTCTTTTTGTGCAGTTTCTTTTTTATTACTAGGTCGTCTCACTCTGTCTTTTCCATCCCTGTGTAGTGCTGTGAGCTAATGCACAGGACTGCAAAGTCAGTTTGAACCGCCAGGCAGGCAGTTAAAGCTCACCAGCCGCTTCTTTGAAACTCTCTACGTAAGTCCGAACCAACTCGATGGCGTTTAATAACAACATACCTTAGGGAGTCCTGGTGTGGCGCTGTGGGTTAATATACTGAACTGCAAGATCAGTTTGAACCTCAAGGTCTACTGTTCAAGCTCACCAACCACTCCTCGGAAACCCTATACAGAGTCCCTTTGAGTTGCAACCAACTCGACAGCACTTAACAACAACAACAACACACCACAGAGTGTTCAATTTGGGAAGAGATAAGAATTTGTATACAGGCTATCCACTGGTAGAGTAGTGGCTTGTGAACTGGGCTACTAACCACAACATCAGTAGTTCGGATCTACCAGTCTTTCGTGGAAGACAGATGAGGCTTTCTGCTCCCGTGAAGGTTTGATTGATTGGTTATGTAGCGTGAAGTTGATTCCAACTTATAGCGACCCTGTATAGGGTTACCGAGGTTGTATATCTTTACCGGAGTAGAAAGCTTCATCTTTCTCCTGCGGAACCGCTGGTCGTTTTGAACTGCTGATCTTCAGGTACATAATAGGCTACCAGAGCTCCTTCTGTAAGGTTTATAGCCTCTGAAACCCTTTAAAGGATCGCTGTGATTCAGAACCGACTTGGTGCCACAGCACTATCTCCACCATCACAACTCTACAATAAAAGACATCTAAATTAAAGATGGACAAAGGACTTGAATAGATATTTTTCCAAAGAAGCTATGTAAATAGCCAATAAGTACATGAAAAGATACTCAATACTTTCACTCAATAAGAAGACGTAGGTCAAAATCTCAATGAGATTATATTTCACACCCACTAGAAGAATTGATGCATTTGAACTGTTGGAGAAAAGTACCGAAGATATCATGAACTACCAGAAGAACAAATGAATCTGTTTTAGAAGAAGTATATCCAGAATGCTCATTAGAAGCCAAGATGGCCAGATTTAATCTCTCATACCTCAGACATATTGTTAGGAAGGAGCAGTTGCTGGAGAAGGACATCTTGCTTGGTAAGTAGAGGATTGGTGAAATGAGGAAGATGAATTGGCATAGTGGCAGCAATTGTGAAAATGGCGCAGGACTGGGCCGTGTTTCATTCTGTTGTATATAGGGTCACTATGGGTCGGAATCTATTCAATAGCACCTAACAACAACAACAAATTAGTTAAAATTAGTCAACAGCAAGTAGGAGTGACTATCTGGATGGATTGTAACTCTTATATTGTTGATGGAATTATAAATGATTCAACCATGTTAGAAAACAATCTGGCAGTTCCTCTAAAGGTTAAACATAAAGTTATGAACATAACTGTACAAACATAAATGTACATAAATCTTGCATAGCTACATTATTCATAATAGCACCAAAGCAGAAACAGTCCAGGTGCCTGTTAAGTGATAGAAGAAAAAGAAAATGTAATATTCAATGGAATATTAGTCATCAATGAAGAGAAATACTGATATTTAGTACAACATGGATGAACCTTGAAAACAGAAGGTCAAGTGGAAGACAGCTGGTCACAAAATGATAAACGTTATATGTCTGATTCCTTTTATACAAAATGTCCAAAAGAGACAAATCCACACTAACAGAAGTAAATCAGTGTTTTCCAGGGGTTGGAATGAAGAGGAAATGATTGATATCTAAATGGCTACAAGGTTTACTTTTCAGATAATAAGTGTCTTAAAATTAGATAGTGATGATTGTTGAAAAAACTCTGAATTTACTACAAATCAGTGAATTGTACAGTCTGAAAGGGTACATTATGTAAAATTTGAATGAAATCTCAATAAATGTCTCAAAAATTGTAAGGTACAGAAGGAAATAAAGCAAACAAAACAAAGCAACAATGACAAAAAGAAGCTGCAGTTGGCTCACAATCCATGGTTCCAAAATGAAAACCACACTTATATACATCATGCAGGGAAAGTTAATTTTTCCCATATTGGACAGAAAGTGAGGATTGAAGATGGAAATAGTTTTATTCTCCTTAATTAGTGTGGCATAGAGTTTATGCTTTGTTGTAGTTTCAGTAAATCTCCCCAAAATTATCTTTGGTGGAAGAGCACAATCACTTGTAACCATGGGGTGTACAGTTCAGTTGAATTTCTAAGAGAGAATTTGCCTTCAGGAGAGTGCAGTCATCTGAAGGTCTCAGTGGCAGCACTTTCATGATTCACATCAGCTCCCAGGCTAGGGCCATGCATCTTGTAGTCTGCCACCAACCATTGATTATATATAGTGACATACTAGGTCCTAGATTTATTTTGCCCAATTTTCAAATCCTTTGCTCATAACCTCTCTGCTGAGCTAGTGGAGATGGTCACATCTATATCTTGGTGTGAGGCCCTCGCTTCCCAATTTTGCTTTTTCCCCATTTACTTTTTTTTTTTTTTTAAATATTTTATTGTGAATTATGTGATAGTTTACATGGGAGAACATTAGCTTTACATTCATCCTATCGTATATTGTTTTATTGTCATGTTTACAATGCCCTCCATGCATCATCAACCAACCAAAGGTATTCCCTGCAAGTCTGCCCCCTCCCACCCAGTTGTCTGCACGCAACTCCTCTCCCTTTCTGGGTCTAAAGTCCCCAGCCACTCCATCTCTCCATGACATTGTCTCTGCCTCCATCTCTGGCATCACTGTTTCTCTAGGTAGGGTCCCACTCTCTGCTCTTCTCCCTTGATGGTCCCAGGGACCTCTGCTCCTAGACTGCAAAGTTAATCACTCCCCTCCTTGCTACAAAATGTCTACCTTTACATTTCCAACCCTCACAATCAGTCCTGATAACAATTATTCACTATTGTATCACAAGAGACCTATCCACATTTCCTTTCATCAGTCCTGCCTAGACAGATTGGATACTACTCAGTAGAGATTCTACCTTCCTCCTTGCCCTGTGGATCTAGATTCCTTCTTGAAAGCTTGTAAACCAGTCACTTCTTGGCTTTGTAGGCACCGCCCCCCTCAGCATTTTGGGTAGGGAATGTCCAAGTTGCCCATCCCTGTCTATTTCCCCATTTACTTTTGCATATATCAACGGACTCATACCCATTACAGAGTCCTGGTGTAGTACTGTAGGATAAACACTGGACTGTTACCTGTAAAGTCTGTTTCAAACCCACAAGCTACACCTTGGAAACTCTATACAGGGTTGTTATGAGTCAGAACCAACTCAATGGCACTTAACAGGAACAATACTGTTATATCTCTCCCACTTTCATAAATAAAATAGTGAATTTTATAACTGGTCATGAACATCATTGCTATTTGTCAAGGTACCCTGTAACGACAACAGCAAAAAAAAAAAAAAAAATCTGTTTAGTGCCTATTATAACGAGATACATTTCAATTTATATAAAACTTTAAAATCTCTACTATCCTAGCTGACAGCATTTCAAGTAACAGAAAGTATGGCAAGTTGGGCAGTTATATTCAGTAACAGGGAAATTCCCAGGCATTTAATGAGGCACCAATAGAAAAATGCCTACTTGGAGGCCTTCGCAGACTCTCCCAGATTTAGCAAAAGAGAGATTTCACATAATTTATTCATCTCTTCCCTGTCCTTTTACAGGGGAGCTGTCAAGCAGACATCTAGCATATCCAGAAACAGGAGCTAAGCTCTTTCCAATAGTGGCTGCTTTCTGATCCTCACCGAGGTGTTGTTGAATACTGGTGACCAGAATTTTCTAGCACACGAAGAAGAAAATCTTAACCTTGTCTCCCAGCTGTCACATGCACAAAATTTAAAATCTCATTTAGTTCTAGTCCAGTGCCTTTGATCTAAAAAAGACAGATCACTAAGAGTAGAGAGTGGAGGGGAAACTATTTAGCAGTTACCTTATTAGAAGTGTTTCACAAAAGGTTTGAAGAAGTAAATGGAAAAAACAAATATGTTCTCTCTTACTAAATATAAAATTTTAAACTGTCATCCATTATTATGTGATATTATGTAACCTTTATGCTAGAATTTGGTACTTTGAGATTAATTATCATAAAATAGGATAAAATGTAACAAATGAAGGATATAAAAACTTATAGAACTGGCACATTCTGAAATATTAAATAACCTAAACAAAAAAGGTAGTTTAGTATGGGTTACGTGTTAGGATCCTAAACATAAGGTCATTAGTTTGAATCCACCAGAAGCCCACAGAAGAAAGATGAGGTGATCTGCTCCCATAAAGAGCTGCAGCCTAGGAAACCTTATACAGGCTCACTGAGTTCAAACTGACGTCATGGCAAACAACCACCATGAGCCTTCTTAGATATGTACAAGATAGCCACATTTTTCCTTTTGCATTACCATTCCTATTTAATATAAAAATGTTAGATTTAAAAATTTTATACATTAATCTTTCTGTTCAAGAATTTGTTGTTGTTAAGCACTGCTGAAGCATTTGTTAGGTCCCATCGAGTCAGTACTGGCTCACAGAGACCCTGTGTACAACAGAACGAAACACTGTCCAGTCCTGGGCCAAGCTCACAATTATTGATATGCCTGAGCCCATAGCTTCTGCCACTGTGCCAATCCATCTCACTGGCAGTCTTCCTCTTTATCTCTGATCCTTTACACCTAACAAATGTGATATCATTCTCCAGTGACTGTTCTCTCCTGACAAAATATTTGAAGTATGAAAGACAAAGTCTGGCCATTTTAGCTTCCAAGGAGCACTCTAGCTGTCCTTCTTCCAACACAGATCCGTTTGTTTTTTTTTGCAGTCCATGGTACTTTCAATATTCTCCTCCTACACTATAACTCAAATGCATCAATTCTTTTATGGTCTTCCTTATTCACTGTCCAATTGTCACATGCATATGAAGTTATTGAAAATAACATGGCTTGGGTCATAGTGCCCCAGTATATAGTTTCCAAGGAGTTTGTTTCCAGTGGGTTTGAACCACTGACCTTGCAGATAGCAATCCAGTGTGCACTACACCAAAAATACTCTTTGAGAATACACAAGTGTGTGTATTTATGAAGAAACTAGAAGAGGGTGAACATCACCCAGAAGCATATAAGATTATATAAATACATTTTTTTTTACTTCTTGGTGAGAAGTTGAGGTTATCTTCATATAAAAAGAGAAGAGTTATTCTATTTTAAGCAGACATTTGGTGTTCTTACTGCTGTATATTTAGATATTGGTAAAAGTGTTTTGATGATCTATCGATGGAATCTTGGTGTGACACTGTAGGATAAGCACTGAACCATAAGGTCGGTTTGAACCACAAGGTTGGTGGTTCCAACTCATCAGCTGCTCCTTGGAAACCCTGTACAGGGTCACTGTGAGTCAAAACCAACTCACTGGCACTTAACAATAACTACAGCAACAACGTAGAGATAGGTGGTTCACTGTAATGCTAGTCTGTTATCTCTCTGTTCTGCTGTATTCTGCTTACTTGGGTTTAAGTTAGAATCCTGCAATAGCTACTTTCCTAGAATCCCTTACAAGGTGACTTCTTGATCAATTTTCCCAACGTAAGGACTGATGAAACATTAGAACATGGGAGGAAGAAAAAAAATCTGCTTTTGGCTTTGCTATCAATAGTAGTTGCTGGAGTTGCTATAGTTACAGGGAGTGAGTGGTTGCTAAGTCCAGCAGTTCCTGAGAGGCAGCACCGTTTTGGCAGTCCCAGTCAAGACTGTGGCAAAGCTCCTTTGTTGGTTCCAATTCAGGCAACAGAAGCAACTCTTCAAGTTCTGTTGCAAACATAGCCTCATGGGGCTACAGCTCAGATGTAGCAGCTTAATACCTCAGGGTGTGAATATTCTTCCTTTTTTGCTTGCTTAGTACCCTCCATTCTCTTTACCCCTCTACTTTATCTAAAATGTTATGATCACTTTTCTCTATTAGTTATTTTGTGTTTGAAACAACTGCAGTGGTTTTGGTTTTCTTGGCTAGATCCTAAATGGCACAATTAGAAAAGACAAGATGTCATATTAGTCTTTTTGGTATAGAACAAAGCCATGTTATAATCAATTCCAAGGATTTGAAAATTTTATTTACATCAACCATTAGCATTGTTTAATAAGATAGCAGGTACTTCTTAGCCTCTGAAAACTCCAAACCTACTTACAGTTTGAACATGTTGTTTTTGTAAAGTTCCACCAAGTTGTTCCAACTCAGAATGACCCTGTATAGAGCTCCTGAGTGGTGGTGGTGGGTTTGATCCACCGCCCTTAAATTCAAAGCAAACTTACAGTCCAGAGATACACCAGGACATCTCTTCCAGTTTGAACATAACCACCCATTAATAAATTAATAAAGACTTAATATGCATTAGTTCCAGCAAAGTTCTGTTTTAGAAACTTGTAATAGTGAATTATTAAAGAATTTTCATTTTCTACAATTTGCTATCTAATTAATTTTGGAATGACCATTGGCCTCTTGACATTTTGCAACTCATGGCCATTTTGAAATCAATAAACTCTCTGACTCTCTCTGGCTGTGGTATGTGGCATACTCTTTGTTGTCAAATATGCCCTTTAGTTAATCTTGTTAATGATACTAAATTGGAGAACATTTGGAGATACGTGTATTAATCTTGGTTAAGTTTAAAATGAATGAGTATGGGTATTTGCAAAGAGTTTAAACCATAAAATTATAAGCATGGCATCAGAGTCTCTTGACAAAAATGAGAACTAAAAATCTCTTTGATGATGAGATAGAAGAGGGTCTTCTAGTAATTGAAATTGGCCTCTGACATTCAGTTGTCACACAGCATACTTGAAACTACATTAAAAGCCACTTTTTGGGTGTTTTTTTTTTAAGTCTCTGAAAAATCCTGCTTGATTTGTTAACCTCTGAACATTACAGCCTGGAGTGAAGAACAATTAGATTCATTAATTTGTTTCCCTTCTCACTTGATTTAATACATCCTCAGTAATAGAGCTCACTAACAATTGTAGTCTTGACTTTAGTACTTATTAACAAATTATACTTTAAACTGGAGATTTAATTATCATCTAGGAATGTGAATAAAAAGAGCATTTGAAAGCTGGAAAAAGAAAAAAAAAAGCATAACTTTCGAAGTCATAGGATTATACAAATACATTATTGTTTCAGAGACTGAAAACCATGAGATATAAATATTTCTCAAATTTTATTTTTTTTACTAAGTTTAAAACCTCCTATATGAGGGTAAGTCAAAAAGTATTGCTACAAAATAGAAACCTTTATTAAACAAAACTATCCAAGGAGCTCTGGTAGCGTAGAGGTTACTAATCGGTCTGCTAATCTCACAGTCAGCAGTTCGAAATTACCAGCTGTTCTGTTGGGAGAAAGATGAGGCTTTCTGCTCCTGTAAAGATTTACAACCTCAAAAACCCTATACAGGGCCGCTGTGAGTCTGAACTGACTCCACGGCACATAACCACAGCAAAAACATTCTGGTACAGCACTGTTGATTAATACTCTGGATTGCAAAGTCGGTTTGAGCCACAAGGTCAGCAGTTCAAACTCACCAGCTGTTCCTCGGAAACCATACCCAGAGTTTCTGTGGGTCAGAATTGATTCACCAGCACTTAACCGCCACAGCAACAACATCCTGGTGTGGTGCTTAGGATAAGCTGTTTGAACTACAAGGTTGGTGGTTCAAACTCACCAGCCACTCCTCGGAAACCTGATACATGGTCTCTATGAGTCGAAACCAACTTGACCCACTTAACCTTAAAATGTGAAGCAATTGTTGCTCCAGATATCCACCACCTAGGTCAATATACTTCTAAAGGCAGTGTGTTAATCTCTCCACTGCTTCCCCCATGGATCCCTAGTGGCACAGTGGGGGAAGCACTGGGCTGCAAATAGCAAGGTTGGCAGGTCAAACCCAGCAACAGCTTTACAGGAGAAATATGAGGCTTTCTGTTTCTGTAAAGATTTAGTCTTGGAAACACTAAGCAGAAGTTTTACCATACTCTATAGGATCATTATAGGCATTGTAGGATAAGTGCTGGACTGTTGACCACAAGATTAAAGGCTGAAACCCACAAGCCATATCCCAGAAACACTATACAGGGTCTCTGTGAGTCAGAACTGACTCGATGGCACTCAATAATAACAACAAAGGATTACTGTGAGGCAGGAAGACTTGAGAGTGAGCAGTCCTTCCTGGAAGAATTCTGTACTTTTCTATTTACTCACATCAAGGCAGCAGTTTTTGCATCCTTGAGGGACTCAAACTGTGTTCCTTGTAAATATTCTTTGAGTTTTTGGAACAAAATGAAATCTGAAGGGACAAGATCTGGATTGTAGGGTGGTTGGTAAGGTTTCCTAGTTAGTGAAGACTGAGCAGGCTCATTGTTAGGGTGGAAAATAATTCCACAGTGCCAACTTCCTGATTTGTTTTCCATCAATGCAGCTTTCTATTTTTTTCAAAACTTCACGATAGGCTTAATGATCAGAACTCTATTAGAGGAAGAAAAAAAAATTTTTTTTTTTTTATAATGGAGGAAACAAGTGTAATTTGATGAACTTGACCTATACTTATGGATGTAGTAGCTGAAAATACCAACTGAGAGGGAAAGAGTCGTTACATCTAAGATCAATCCTATCCCTTCTGTATACAGGGTAGATAGGGATGGGCAACTTAGACATTGGCTACTTAAAATGAGGGGGCAGTAAAGGCACAAAGTGACTGGCTTACAAGTTTTTAAGAGGGGGTTTAGTTTCAGAGTGTGGGGAAAGGTAGAATCCCCACTGAGTAGTTTTCAACTTCTCTAGATGGGTCTGGTGAAAGGAGTTGGGGATAAGATTCTTAGGATTCAATAGTGAGTAATTGTTGTCATGATTAATTGTGACTTTCACAACTGTAAAGGTAGAAGTTTTGTAACAAAAAGAGGGGAGTAGTTAATCTTACAATCCAGGAACAGAGAACCCTAGGATCATTAAAGGAGAAGAGCAGAAGCAGAATATGGGAGTTGATCCAGAGAAGCAGCAACACCAAAGTTGGAGACAGAGATGAGGGTATATAGAGAGAGTGCAGCTGAGGACTCTATAGACTCATGGAAAGAGAAAGGCTGTGTGCTGGCAGTCAGGTGCCGGTGGCCAGGGGGCAGGCTTGCAGAATGTATCCTTTGGTTATTTAAATGATTATATATTCCTGAGTGATTTTATGTACATCACTCTCCCCTGATCAAAACAAAACAAAAAAAAAACAAAAAACAAACAAACACACACAAAAACAACACACAAAAAAACAGAGGAAATAGAAACAAATACTGTTGAATGAAGATGCACAAAGGAGACTGTAATAATTACAATGAAACAATTAGTGTAAAACTGATGTTTTGATTATCAAGCCCATGTAAACTATCACTCAATTCACAATAAAAACTTGGAAAAAAACTTCATTCTAAGCCTCCAAGATCATCCTATGTCCTTTAAGAAAATGTATAAAGATGACTTCTTTGAAATCCTGGATACAGTTACCATAACCCTGTGAGATGACCTCTCTGCCTTGAATGTAACTGCTCCAATAGATATTTCCAGAGCCCACTGTTTAAATGGTCCTTGCTTTCTGTATTATATTGGTAAATACAAGACTAGTGCCTGTCTATAATTCATTATATAAAACCATCTTAATTAGCTTTCATACTATTTAAAAGAATGATAGATATTAACTCTATGAGATAGCTGATCTTCGCACCCATCAAGCCTAAAGCTTGCTGAGACCAAGATGTTTAATTATAACTGAAAATGCCAAACCATGTGAGATCCCAACTTCAGTAGCTATCACAATAATGCAGAATCTGTGGTTTTCTTGCACCAGTTTCTGGACATCAGCCACAGTTTGTCAATATTGATGTTCTTCTTTTTCATTTTGAGGTCTTTACTTTCCTTAAAATCCTTGATCCATCTAAATATGTTGTTTTATATAAAGTAGCATTCTCCTAACCTTGTTGCAAAATTTGTATGGTGTGGGAAAATATCCACTTGATTTTTGTTAAAAATTTAATATTTGTCCTGACCTCAAAATTGTTTTTATCTATCACATGAAGAGTATTATCGTCTTTGCAGCCACTTTAAAGGGACTAAGATAAGTTTATTTCTAAGAAAACTTGTCTATAGCCATCCACTAATCATAGAGCCATGTTTAAATATGTTTTATTTACAATAAACCTGTACATGTGAGAATTGGAACTTAGTAGCAAAACATTTTTACTTAGCCTTTTATTAATAAGAAGAATATTTTCTCAGGTATAAATGATCTTGAAATGCAAGGTCGGTAGTTCAAACACACCAGTCACTCCTCGGAAACCCTATACAGGGTTGCGATGAGTCACAACAGACTCAACGGCACTTAACAACAAAACCAACTTAATATACTGAGTTACTTCATACAGTTGATTAGTATCAAAGAGCACTTTGTACCTTTGTAGTCTTTGACAGAATTCAGTTTCACTTTAGCAGACAGGTAGCTTTTAAAGCATCCTGCTGAATATAATTTTAAAACTGGATTGACAAATGTACATTGAATATTAAAAATGACAGCAGATAACTTGCAAGTTTAATTTGGATCAAAGTATATACCAGAGAGGCAGGTATAATAAAGTACTAATGACAAATTTTGTTCTAAATGCATCCATCTATAGTGTAGATTTTTGGAAGGTAGGTAAAAAAGATCAAAGTCAAATTTATAACCAAGGTATGCACTCTTTTATGAGAAGGTCCTTCTTTCAGAAGAGGTCTCCAAAAGTTTCCATTGGTTGACACCATAGAAACACATAAAGTAGATGGACCAGAGACTATCGCACTTTATTCCTGGTTTGAGTTAGTTCTAACTATTGAAATATCAGTTTTTAGGCAAAGACTAGTGTGCAGCTGAACATCTAGAGTTATACCAGGAAAACAAAAAGACAAAAACAAAAACAAAAAAGCATGAATGACTATGAACTCGTATCTGTGACAATGTTACTAGGATTTGACCCACATCGATTTTGGAGCAGTAAGTTTTCTAGCAAATTGCCATAGTTTCTACTTTTAAAGTGAAAAATGACCAGATTTAACATATCTCATGGGATCATGAAAGTATAAAATGTAACATGCTAAGTTTGAAAAATAATCAAACAGAGCTTCCAGAAATAAAAAAACATAGTGTTGAAATAAAAATTCATGAGGATGCTCTAGAGAATGGAGTAAAGTCTCCAACTATTTCAACTAAAAATGCACAATATTTTTAAAAACAATTACCTATATATGCTGAAGTATAAGGGATAGTGGTGGATTTGTATGAGAAGACAAATTTCAAATAAAATGTACTTTGGGGGTGTGTCTTATAAGTTGATAGGCTTGTTTTTTTAAAATAATTATTTTATGTTTCTTGAGCATCTTCTCAAGCTTGACTGAAATCATGAAATGTACATTAGAAATAGAGAATAAACACTCTGGTGTTTATTATAGAATACTTCTCTTTCTGGCTAGAAGATTGTAAAAAAAAAACTACTTGCATGCTGAGAATCCAAACTGAATCCTTGTCTAGTTCATAATTTTCTATTTTTTCTATGCTTTCCTTTCTTAGCTATATGCTGAACAAATAATCCAAAAGTTGGACTATATAAAAACACAACATCATGACTGGAGAAATATTGATTGTTGTTGTTGTCAGGTGCCATCGAGTCGGAACCGACTCATAGCGACCCCATGCACAGCAGAACGAAACAATGCTCG
>NW_006408593.1:1330615-1333141 GCF_000296735.1 Chrysochloris asiatica | reverse complement strand
GGTTCGCAGCCCGATTCGTAACCACTATGCTACCAGAGCTCCTTTGTAAGCTATTATATAACATGGATGAAACTTGAGGACATTATGTGGAGTGAAATTAGTCAAACACAAAAGGAGAAATACTGCATAGGGTCATTATTGTAAAAGATTAAGAAAAAGTACCCACAGTAAAATGGGGAAAAAAAATGCTGGTTACCAGGGTGTATAGGGTAGGGTGAAGGGAGGGAGGGGACGGTGGATCATAGGGTAGGGAATAGACACAGGATAGCTTGGGTGATGGGAGGAGCACAATACACTAGGAGGGGTAGGGGAAAGGAAGAACAAGGTGGATGTGAGAATAGTTAGGCAGATTTGCATGGGTTAAATGGGATAGAGGTAAATAATGATGTAAGCACAACCATGGAACAACAGGGCTCTAGGATGCAAGAATTGAGGCATGGTATGAATGGGTAAAAGTGGGGAAATAATGTTAAGATGATAGGCTGTCTTTTGAATCTTTGTTTCCCTTACTTACTATTGTAAAATAGACAGTTGAGGGTGAGAGAAAGGAATAGCCAGAAATATCACCATAGAAGTTTGTAAGTCCATCTTCAGTCTATAACTAACTGGAATACCTAAACTGGAACTAGAACTTTCCCAGTGAAGGAGGCTTCCTATAGAGCTTCTGCATTACATAAGACCATAGTTGGAATCCTGATCCCCATCTAGAATCTTCTGAGGTGGGAAATTTCCACTTGAAAGGACAAATAGAGTAGCCTGGAGCAGACAGAAGAACAGAAGATACATTTTGAAAGAAAGACCAGCAAGGAAAATAAAAAACAGTAATGGCAGTCTCATTGACTACTACAAGAACAATCAAGTTGTTCTTCCCTGGGAGCCATCAAGGAAATTGGTCAGGTCCCCTCAGGGCCAACCCCCTTCCAAGACTAAAACTTTAGGGGAATACACAAGCAGACATGTGGTCTTGCTGCTGACCACCTTGGTCACCAATAAGGGGAAATGGGGGAAAAACAGCAATGATGCTGTGAGCTAAGTCCAACCACATTCAATAGACTTGTTAACCTGGATTGAGACCTGGTTGGCCAGCAGTATGATGAGACCAGGGGACTCCTGGGACCAAGGACAAGGATATGGCCACAGAGGACTAGAACAGAGTGTGAAGTGTCCAGCAATATCAAGTGAGGGAAGATGCACAAGAACACCCATACTTGCAGTTAGTACTCACTTGACCTGGCTTCAATGGCTGGATGATCAGAACTCGACTACAGGAAAAAAGAAGAGAAAAAAAAGACTAACCACTACAAGTGGATGAACTTGACCTATGCTTCTGGATGCAGTAGGTCAAAGGAGGGAACAAATCTTTACAGTGAGATCATTCCCAACCCTTGGTATGGGTCGACAAGGATGGGCAACTTAGACATTGGCTACCCAAAATGGGGGTGCTACAAAGGCAAGAAGTGATTGGCTTACAAGCTTTTAAGAGGGAGCCTAGTTCCAGAGGGTGAGGAATGGTAGAATCTCCACTGAGTGGTTTCCAACCTGTCTGGATGGGGCTGATGAAAGAATATGGGGATAAGATCTAATGGTACAATAGTGCAAGATTGCTATCAGTACTGACTGTGAATGTTGGAAAGGTAAAAGTAGACGTTTTATAACAAAAGGAATGGAGTGCTTGATTTTGTAGTCCCCTCCTTTACCTCTTCCAGGGAGTGGAGGTCCCTGGAACCATCAAGGGAGAAAAGCGAAGAGCGTGACCCTATCCAGAAAAGCAGTGATGCCAGAGACGGAGGCAGAGACGATGACATGGAGAGATGGAGTGGCTCGGGACTCTAGAATCAGAGGCAGAGGGGTTGTGTGCTGTATCATTTTGTTGAAAGATTTAAATTTGTATTCCTTCAATTCCTAGATCCTTTTTTAGACCAGTGCTTTCTGTGCAGTATGGCCTTTTTCATTCAATATCATTGGTTCTTGGTCATATGGTACATTTTGTTATGGTTGATAATTGACTGGTTCTTTTAAATATCAATGATATACCCAAATTAAAACTCTTATCAACAATTACATAAATATTGGTTATTAAAACTTCAACTTCTGATACATATAAGAAGAAATATATTGAGAAATTTAAAATTATACATGGAAACTTCAGCACTTACCTCACTGCAATCAAAAGACTAAGAATACAAAAATCATGAAGTATATGGAAAATCTGATTAATGTTACAACCAACTATTACCTATTTGATACTTTGTTGTAACTGACATTATAAAATATTAATTTTAACACTTGCTTTTTCTTGTTTTTGTTTTTTTTGATGTTTTACTGTGAATTATTGATAGTTTACATGGGAGAACATTAATTTTACATTCATCCTATCATATATTGTTTCATTGCCATGGTTATAATCCTCTCCATGCATCATCAACCAACCAAAGGGTATATATCCTACAAGCCTGCCCCCCGGTTGTCAGCACACAGCCCCTCTCCCTCTCTGTGTCTAAAGTCCCCAGCTGCTCCATCTCTCCA
>NW_006408593.1:1328049-1330025 GCF_000296735.1 Chrysochloris asiatica | reverse complement strand
GAGCTCTGATCATCCAGTCATTGAAGCCAGGTCAAGTGGGTATTATCTGCAAGTGTGGGTGTTCTTGTGCATATACCCTCTCTTATCAGCTGGACGCTTCACTCTCCACTCTAGTCCTCTCATAAAGATAAGACTTTCTACTCTTATGAAGATTTGTTGTTGTTATTGTTAAGTGCTATTGCGTCAGTTCTGACTCATAATGACCCTGTACAAGGTTTCTAAGGAACAGCTGGTAAGGTTGAACTTCTGACCTTGTAATTCAAAATGACCTTGCAGTCTAGCACATTAACCCACAGTACCATACCAGGACTCCAGCCTCAGAAATCCTATATAGGGTTGCTGTGCGTCAGAACCGACTTCACGGCACATAACCACCATCATCATCATCTTTGTTTTAGAGGGTTATATAGTGCACCTGCCTAGTCTGCCATGTTGCTGGAAGTACCCCAAAGAAAATTTTAAAAAATATATTTCTAAAAAATGAAAATGAAAATGAAGAGATCAAAATTTGTGAGAGGGCAAGAAAACTGGAACGTCAGTGGAATTAACATCTACCACTTCAGAGTGCCTAAGATTGAATAAGTAGAAGTGAGCAAAGAGATGTCCTGGTCACTTAAAAAAAGGAGAGTAAGAAAGAGAAACCTGAAAACTAAGCACAAACGAGAGAAAACAAATGACTAGAATGATTTTCTCAAGTCCATGAAGTTCCTCCATGGCACGCATTCTCCAACAATCACAGACCTTATATTAATATGGACTAATATTTTTCAAGGCACTTGGCACCACAGTTTTTTTGTTTTTTTGTTTTGTTTTATTTTTGGCCTAATTTCATTAAGACCTTTTAACCTACACAATAACATTAGTTCGAGAAGTTTTTCTTTAATGTTACTACAGTTCTACATTTAATGATTTTGTTTGAAGATCCTCTAATCTTCTGTCAAATACTCAGTCGGATGATTGAGAAGGAAAGCTAATATTCTAACAGATTTGGCTTAGATGTTGATTTTGTGTAGTTCTTCTTGCAACATTGAAAACTTTTCAGGTTTTTTTGGATCTTTATTCTTTCTGTCTCACCTGCCTCAAAGTTGCAATGACATTTCAGAGTGTGTAAATGATTTCTCATCAAAGATGCTTTCTTTTTATGAACATAATCAGGATATTTTGCACATATATTTTGCTATTCCTTGTGAGATCACACACAGAGAAAATTTCTGTGTAATGAATTATTTCTCTTCCCCCTTGCTTGTAGTATTTCCACTGCCAGGAAATTTTTGGAGAAGAGAGTGAAATGGCAGAAGGAGCAACTTCTCCCACTGTAACATGTGCCCTCCTGGTGTTCTCCTGCCAAAAGGCCTGGAAACAATTTTGCTATTATTAGTGTATTCTAGGGACCTCACCATCTCTAAGCATGATGTTGGTCCCTTATGTTAGCTGATCTCCTGCATGGAGAGATTCTGGTCAAATGTACAGCAACACAAATGACAAAAACTTCAGAAACAGAATCCAAATGTTACTTCTGGAGCTTTAAGATGTAACATAACCACAAAATAAACCCAGTGCACAAATTGGCTGGTGAAACTTTCTTCTAGCTTGAAGCTATGTTCCAAATGATTTTCTAAATTCAGTGAGAATCACAGCCAGGTCTCTTGAATTTTCTCAAGCATTCCAATTTCAATCATGAGCTAGTTTAGTTGGAAGTCAGATGCATCCCAAGTTCACTAGACTTCTTGGCTAAGATTTTAGTTATTCAGGCCAAAACTAAAGCTAAGTAGGAAAAGCTAAATATATTCTTATGGTTATATTACAGTAATTTGCTCTTGTTACCTAAAACAGCTAATCAAAATCATACAGCTGGTATAAAAAACATACATGAGATACATTATTTATTCATTTATTTTATACTATTTATTATGTTATTTGTTTTCAGTGACTTTTATCATAAAGAGTTAAATATAGTTCATGTGATATCTTTAGTC
>NW_006408593.1:1325531-1326564 GCF_000296735.1 Chrysochloris asiatica | reverse complement strand
TGATTGACCCTTGAATTTGTGGATCAAACTGACTACAGTCCAGCGCATTAACCCATAGTACGACTAATGTTGTTGTTCTGTGCCGTGGAGTTGGTTCCGACTCATAGTGACCCTGTACAGGGTTTCCGAGTCTGTAAATCTTTACGGGAGCAGAAAGCCTTATCTTTGCAGCTGGTAGTTTCGAACTGCTGACCTTAAGTTTCGCAGCCGGATTCGTAAATACTACGCTACCAGAGCTCCTTAGTACTACTAATAGGGAGATTTATCTACTTGCTAATTTAAGCTTTGGTCTAGACAATTGATACTAATACACAACATAATATAGAATTTAAAAGTTTCAAAAGACTATAATGGTCACATGATCTCTCTACTACTGGAGGAAAACTAGCTGTTTTACTCTATTTTCTTTGTTTTTACAAATTATATTTTAACTGTCTCTAAGTGAAGCATTGTATAAAAGTAATACTGGAATTGTAGTCAGTCAGAATATTTCAATTTAACTCCAGCTGATATGAAGTCACATGATTGAATTAATGCTTTTGCATTTTTTTCAACTTAAAGCTTATTTTACATGTAAGGTAATGGTAGTAGCCATGTGTTGTAGAGTCATCCAATTCATGTCAAACTTGTATAGGGTTTCTGAGACTGTAAACTTTTGTGGGAGCATGAAACTCTATCATCTATCTATACTTCTGTTTTACATCTATAAAATTCAATCTCTATTAATATTAAAAGGATCAGAACACATACCTGAATATATTGCTATTTCATAAACCATATCTAAGTGCTGAAGAAAATGAAAACAAGTCTACAAGAGCCAAAATATGACCTTGAATTTATCCCACCTGAATTTGGAGATCATCTGAAGAACAGACTTCATGCATTAAACACTAAAGACCGAAGATCAGAAGACTTGTGGGATGGCATCAAGAACATCATACATGAAGAGAGCAAAAAGTAATTAAGAAGACAAGAAAGAAGGAAAAGGTCAAAATGGATGTCAGAGGAGACTCTGAAACTTGCTTTCCAGCGT
>NW_006408593.1:1319096-1323553 GCF_000296735.1 Chrysochloris asiatica | reverse complement strand
ATGCATATTACAACTGTTAGTAAAACACTGAGCTGTTCCTTTGTTGTTGTTATGTGCCATTGAGTCAGTTCCTACCCATAGTGACCCTGTACAGGGTTTCTGAGGGTGTAAATCTTTACGGGAGTAGAAAGCCTCATCTTTCTCCCACAGAATGGCTGGTCGTTTCGAACTGCTGAACTTAAGGTTTGCAGCCCGATTCGTAACCACTACGCTACCAGAGCTGTTACTTTAGATCTCTGGAATTGTATATCACATCTCTTTCTAAAATTGTAATCTTCTATGTCTATGATAAAATGTGTGTTCAGAGAGTTAGCAAATATTTTGTTTATAGCAGACTGAACCCTCATTCACAGATGGGGGCACAAAATGTGAGGTAAATAATATTGAACCCTGTTTCAATAGATAGATCATTGCCCTTATCCTTATACATCTTCCAGGGTAGTGAAAATTGTACTTAATGTAGAATTAGAAAACGTCTCAATTCATGACAGGTAATAGTTATGTTAACTCAGAAAAGATACTTAAACTTTTTAACTTTCAGTCTCCAGATTGTACCCTGTTAGAAGAATTGCATGAAGTACTATTTTTTAAAAAATGCATTGAAAATGGTAAATGGCCAATATGCACAGGATTCCATTATTGTGTAAACACAGAATGAATTGGCATGTTCATATTTAAAAAACAAAAAACACACAAAAAACTTAATTGTGAGTAATTGTTAGCAGGATTCCTTGTGGTTGTTACAACTATAAATGTGGAGGATGTACAACTAAAAATGGGGAGTAGTTGATCTTTTATTTTGGGAGCAGACAATCCCAGGATTATCTGGAAGGAGGAGCATGGGTAGGATCCCTGCCTGGAGGAGGGTCTAAGGCAGAGATGGGGGTGGAGGCGGTGGCAGAACAGCATAGACTCCAGGCCCATGGATTGAGAGAGGCTGTGTGCACATGGCCTAGCAGCGTGAGCTCGTTGGACTCTTGGATGAATATATATTTTGTTTGTTTGGGTACAGCAAGTGCTTTTCTTGGTTCATTTGTGAAATATAGGATGTAAATGGGAAGCCACAGGGAGGAAGTAGGATGACCTTGTTTGTAAATCTTTATCCAATTTACAGTGAAAAGTTAAAAAACAAACAAACAAAAATCTTAAATTAAGGACATATATTTTATATAATTAGTCAATGCATGTTATTTCTGTTATTTAAAAAAAATGTACAGGTAAATAATAAACGTAATTAGTAGAAAGAAAACAACACCCAGTGAATTAGCGTTCATGGTTAAATTATATTTCCACAATCCATGGCAATGCTGAGGTCACAGGAAAAGGGGTCAGGAAAAATGAAATAAAGCTTAATTAGTAATAATTTAATCATTTTATTGTGATCTCATATCACTACATTGTTAAACCAAATAATTGCCAAGGAATTGATTTTAACTCACAGTGACCAAAATTGTTGTTGATAAGTGCTTCCGAGTCCGTTACAGGACAGATTAAAACGACTTTTGATGTTTCTAAGACTGCAATCTTTATGGATGTACACTGCCACATTTTTCTCTTACAGAGTGGCTAATGGATCTGAACTGCTGAACTGAAGGTTAGAAGCTGAGTATTTACTATTGTGCCACCAAGGATGGAGAAAACATTAGAAAAATAATAGCAAGTAAAAAACTAGACCAAAATCATGTTCCCAAATTAAAATAACACCATGTGTAAACATTTGAAGATGGACAGTAAATCAGTTAAAATAAAGAGAATAGATTTTAAAACATTTTACTTCAGAAAGAGAATGGTCTGATTACTATCTTAGGCAGGTAAAGAAACCGAAGACTGAGATCAGATGGCCTTTCAGAACTCATCAATAAAAGTGCTCATGTATCTTTTTGTGACACTACCAAGAGGCGCAGTATTTTGTAGTTTTAAAGGTCATGGACATATTATATTTATCTTTATATCCTCATTGTTTAGCACAAAGTCTGACATAAAAATGTACCTTCACTAGATAACTTACCAATGAATAGATAGAGTATCAGAAACTGATAAAGCATGCAACCAACATTCATTGGTAATTAATGGTGGTTAGAATGCAAAAGTTTGAAATGCAGTAGTTGGAAAATATGTTCTTGCTAATAGCAATTATGCTAGTGATTGGATGATAGAATACTGTATGATCAATGACTTATTCATTGCAAATACATTTTTAAAACAATTTAAAGTTAACTATACACATTGACCTCACCAATGGAATACACAGGAATCAAATTGACTACATCTGTAGGAAGACAGGTTGGTAAAGCACAGTATCACCAGTCAAAACAAGGCTAGGGGCACACTGTGCAACAGACCATCAATTGTTCATATGCAAGTTCAGGCTAAAGTAAAAGAAAATGAAAACAAGTTGACAAGAGTCACAAAATGACCTGAATATATATCACTTGAATTTTAAGACCATCTCAGAAGAGTTTGGGATGACTGCAAAACATTATACAGGAATAAAGCAAAGGGTCATTAAAAAGTCAGGAAAGTAGGAAAAGACCAGACCAAAATGGATGTCAGGAGAGACTATGAAACATGTTTTTGAGCACAGAGAAGCTAAAGAGAGTGGAAGAAATGATGAGGTAAAAGAGCTGAACAGAAAATTTCAAAGGGAAGACAAGTGTTATTATGAAATATACAAAGACCTGGAGTTAGAAAACCAAAAGAAAATAACATCCTTAATATTTCTCAAGCTGCAAGAACTGAAAAAAAAAATTCAAACCTGGATTTGAAATATTGAAGGATTGTATAGGCAAAATATTGAATGATGAAGAAAGCATCTAAAGGAGATGAAAGGAATACAGAGTCACTGTAACATAAAGAAATGGTCATTCAATCATTTCAAGAGGTAGCCTATGATCAGGAACCAATGGTACTGAAGGATGAAGTTCAAGCCACACTGAAGGCAAAAGCAAGTATCCAATAATTGATGGACTACAAATTGAAATCCTCCAACAAACTGATGCAGCCCTGGAGATGTTCACTCATCTATGCCAAGAAACTTGAAAGCAGCTTCCTGGCTAACAGATTGGAAGAGATCCATATTTGTATCCTTTTCAAAGAGAGGTGATTCACAGAATGATATCTAACAATATCATTAATATCATATGCAAGAAAAATTGTGCTGAAGGTAATAATATTTGAAACAGTGTATTGACAGGGAACAGCTGGAAGTTCAAGAGGTATTCAGAAGAGGATGTCGAATGAAGGACATCATTGCTGATATAAGATGAATCTTGACTGAAAGCAGAGACTACCAGAAAGAAGTTTACTTGTACTTTATTAAATATGCAAAGTCATTTGACTATGTAGATCATGACAAACTATGGATGGCATTGGGAAGAATGGGTATTGCAGAACAGTTAATTGTGCTTATGAGGAATCTGTACATAGACCAAAAGGAAGTTATCAAAACAGAACAAGAGGCATAAATGGTTTAGAATCAGGAAAGATGTGCACCAGATGCATCCTTTCATAAAATTTATTAAATTTTTATGCTGAGCAAACAATCTGAGCAGCTAGAATATATGAAGAAGAATATGGCATCAGGATTGGAGGAAGACTCTGAAACAACCTGTGATATGCAGATGAAACAACCTTGTTTGTTGAAAGCAACAGGGACTTAAAATACTTATTGATGAAGATCAAAAATTACAACCT
Source organism: Chrysochloris asiatica (assembly GCF_000296735.1). Classification (NCBI taxonomy): domain Eukaryota; kingdom Metazoa; phylum Chordata; class Mammalia; order Afrosoricida; family Chrysochloridae; genus Chrysochloris; species Chrysochloris asiatica. The sequence continues at coordinate 1,319,860 of NW_006408593.1, read as the reverse complement.
TCAGTATAGATTACAACTTAGTGTAAAGAAAAAAGAAATCCACACAACTGAATAAAAAAAATAACATCATGATAAATGAAGAAAAAAATATGTTATCAGAGACTTCATTTTGCTTGAATCCAGAACCAACACTCATTCAAGCAGAAGCCAAGAAATCAAATGACTGTACTGGGCACATCTGCAGTACAAGAACTCTGTAAAATATTAAAGTGCAAAGATATCTCTGACTCATGGTATTTCCTATTACCTTATACATGTGTGGAGGTTGAACAATGAATAAGGCAGATTGTAGAATAAATGATGAATTTGAATTACATTGTTGGTAATGAGTATTAAAAGTAGTATTGAGCGCCAAAGAACAGACAAATCAGGTTGGAAGACATACAACCTGAATGTTCCTTACAGGCCAAGATGGCAAGACTCTGTCTCTTCTAGTTGGACATTTTCAGGAGTGACCAGTCCCTAGAGAGGGAAATCATGCTTGGTAAAGTTGAGAGTCAGTTATGGAACAGAAGATACCTAATGAGAAAGACTGACATTGTGGCAGTAGCAATGGGATCAATCATAACAACCGTTGTGAGAATTGTGAAGTACTAGACAATGCTGCATTCTGCTGTGCTAAGTAAAGGTCACTATGAGTTGGAACAGACTTGATGGCAGTTAACATCACATATCACAACAGAATAAATTATATAAGTACATGATAAGGCTTCAAAAAGCTTATGGAAAAAATGGAATTAAAAGACAATGAAATGTTTGCACAA
>NW_006408593.1:1312671-1318996 GCF_000296735.1 Chrysochloris asiatica | reverse complement strand
ACTTGTGAATACCAAATGTTGTTGTTGTTGTTATGTGCTGTGGAGTCGGTTCTGACTCTTATCGACCCTGTACAGGGTTTCCAAGGCTATATGTAAATCTTTATGGGCGCAGAAGACCTGAACTTCCCCCCGCGGAACAGCTGAACGTTTTGAACTGCTGACCGTGAGATTAGCAGCCTGGTTCGTAACCACTACGCTACCAGAGGTCCTTTTAATACCAAATATTGTCACTATATTATACACATTCATTGTTTTGAAACTCAAAAAAAAAAAGAATATTAGAATTAGATTTTGTTGACAGGATCTTAATTTTACAATATGAAAAGCAGTTGTGTGTCTACTCAATTAGAGCCTCATATTTGTCATCATTCTCCCACAGAAGTGAATTATACATTAACATCAGTTGCTGAGGAATTGTGCTCACATAGGCACGTCTATTCTCTACCTGTGTTGCTTTTTAAATGTGTCAAATGGAAACACTCAAGGAAATGAATTTGTTGCATTGCCAGATCTTTTGTTATGTGACACTCAGAAGATATGCTACTGAACAGAAAAAGGTAGAAACATTAACTGCATCTTCCCCACCCAGGAGACAAGCTAGAATGTTAATCAAGTCACCGAAAAACAAAAAACGGGACCAATCCCCCTGGTTTCCCTCCTGTCCTCAAACAGGTCAGCATCCTAGCCCCTTCCTGACTGACCCCTTATAAGCCTGTGTTGCCCTCCATTTGGTGCTCAGAATCTGGAGACGCCAGCTCCTCTGAGCCAGGCGGGACTCTGCTTTTTAATAAAATCTGGGACTCTGCTTCACCTCTCTGAGTGGCCTCTGTTTCTTCGATGAAGGATCAAGAGCTGCTGCGACCCTTGGAGCTGGAGCTGCCGGGACATCCCGGGATCCACAGCTGCTGTGACACCCTGGGGCCTAGAGGTGCTGTGATATTCAGGGGCCTAAAGTTGTGGTAACGCTCTCGAGTCTAAAACTGCTGTAACACTATCTTGGCTATAGACTAAGTAAAATAAAATTGTTTCTAGATACTATCTGGAGTGCTGGTGTAGTGCTGCAGCTTAATGCGCTGGATTGTTTTTTACGTTGGTTTGAACTGCAAGATTGGTGGTTCAAGCTCATCAACCGCTCTCAGAAACTCTATACAAGGTCACTATGAATTGGAACCAATTGGATGGCATTTATCAACAAGAAAATGTTTGCATCCTTGAAATTTTATGTGCCTTATCCATCATGACTTTATAGAACACTGCTGAAAATTTTTGTTAAAAAAACACTGCATTTTTATGCAAATAATGAACTCATTATGTGTTATTACAAACCATTCAAATTCCTTGCGCATTAGTTACATATGTGTGCTATACATCTCTATAGGTAAGAACTGACTTGATGGCACTTAACAACAACAAGGTTATATGCATAAAACACAGCACTTTTTATTTTCTCCTATCTTTAAATAATCACAGCATGTGTTAAATGCAGGTCTGGGGCTACTTTAAGATAGGTGTTAGAGCAATGAGGAAATCACCATGAAATGCAAGCAGCACACTGTCAATTGTGAGGGAAGTTGCTGGTTTGCTCAATGAAGTAAAGCAGTGGCTATCGAACTTGAATGTGAGTCAAAATCATCCACTTAAAATGTAAGATATCAGAATGTCATTCCTGAATTTCTGATACTAGATTTTAGGAAGAGCACCCAAACTGCATTTGTAACAAGTTAATTGGTAATGCTGGTGCTGGTCATTTGAGTACACACTCTGAGAACTACTGGTGCAGTAGACTCATCGTGTAAAATAGTCGCCTCTGCACTGGAAATCCTTGCATTCACTATAGGTGCAGAAGTTGAAGCAAGCTTTACAACAGTGAAAAAAATAAGATTTTGCCTTAGCTGGAAAATGGAATTTTCCAAAATTAATGTTTAAAACAAAAAGTGTCTTGAGAAGAAAACCAAGAAAGAAACAATATATACAAGTTTAGTTATTCAATTCAGATTCTCTTACTTGCCCTTTCTAAAATAAAAGCAGCTTCCTGTATCAAATAACTTTATAACAGGGGAACATACCTTATAAAGAGATCCAACTGAGAATTTTAATAATTCAATAACATTTCCACAATCATTTATAAATGTGGGCCTTTATTATTTACTTTGTGTTCTCTTTAACAAAACAACAACTAATCCGTAAGACATGCGATTCCCCAGGAAATGGTGTCGAAAAGCAGGTGTTTGCTCCATCTGAATATTGCTTATTTCATAGACACAAGATGACTTCTTATACTCTTATTTAGGATAGGGTAGTTAAGATAAAAGGAAAATATGTTTTCCCTATTATTTGGTATTTAAAAATAACCATTATATGCCTAGTTTTTTATTTTAAGATGCAAAATGTCAGCATATGTTCTTGATCAGTTAAAACAAAAATGTACATTTAAACAGTTCACAAATTTATTCCAGTCTACCTGAAAAATGCCGTATAAATAATAATTAAAATTCACAAACCAGTGTCTAAAACTGAGATGATCATTGTGTATAAACTTGTTATCTAGAAACTTGGCATTCAATGGTCCTTATAATTCTTATCTTTCTGCTTTCTTTGAAGTTATACCACATTACACTGTCGGATTTGTATAGTACCTGGCACATTATCAATGAGCATATTGTCAATAAAAGCATAGTAATTATGAAGCAATCCTGTGTTCAACTCTATTGAGTGATCACCATTAAAGTACTGACATAATACATTATTTTAAATTACTTGTTTCATTTCTGTCTTCTCTGTTTAATTGTAATTTCACATGAGCATGTTCCACATCAACCTTTTTTACTACAGTGTCACCATTAGAAAGTGTTGGGTTGCTAATCACAAAGTTAGTGGTTCAAATCTACCAGCCACCCTGTGGTAGGTAAATAGATGAGCTGTCTTCTGTAAAGGTTTACAGTCTTGAAAATTCTATACAGGGTTACTATGATTCAGAATCGACTCAGTGGCACTGGGTTTGGTTTGGGGTTTGGTCACCATAAAGTGAGAAACGTGGTCAATGCCCTGGATACTGCCTCGGTTCCCCTTGATTATCATGGGTGAGTTATCACAAGAGCTCACTGACAAACTCTTGAGAAATCCAGTCTGTACTCATTTTAAAAGAGAGTGAGGCTTTTAAATTTTATTTTGTAAAATCAGGTGCCAAACCCAGATAACACAGGCAGATATGCTGCAGGGCAGGTCTGTAAAAGAATTTATCTCCTAAGTCAAGAAGGTCTGCCTCTCCCCCTTTCCTCAGTGACTGAATTTTATGGGGAGTCCCTGTATGGTGCTGTGAGCTGATGTGTCAGACTGCAAAGTCGTTTGAACTACAAGGTTGGTGGTGCAAGCTCACCAGCTGCTCCTTGGAAACCCAATACAGAGTCTCTATGGGTCAGAATTGACTCAATGGCACTTAACAACAACAATAACAACAACAATTTCCCCCAGACATCTCATCATCATCTATTGTATGGATGGTTGTGTTCTTATTTAAATTTCCTTGTTGGTCAAAGGAGTTTCTTCCCCTTCCTCTATGAGCTTCTATTGTTACACTAGCCTGCAACTTCCTGGACATCCCACTTCATTCCTGAATAACCTAAGGGTTATTTCTCGAAATAAGAGTGTGGAAGTTCAGTTACTATTAAAAGAATGAATACTCCCTGACTCAATGAATGAATGAATGAATGAATGAAAAGTAGAATACAGTGGAAAGGAAAGACCTGTAAAGGAAGATAGAGACCAAATTCTTATGAATCAATCATGTTTTGCTTTACTTTTCTGTTAATGTGTCTAAATAACTGGAAAAATAGAGTATGACACACAAATTTTGTTGCCTTCAGAGATGAGACTAAAAAGTGGATAAGTATGGTGTTGTAGGATCAGCACTGAACTCTAACCTTACAAGGTCAGCAGTTCAAAAACACAAGTAGCTCCTTGGAAATCCTACACAGGGTAGCTATGAGTCAGCACCGACTTCATTGCACTTAACAACAAAGCAAAAGCTAAGATGAGAATTACAGAGGCCGAGGGTATGAGTTTGTACTTAACAAATCTTGGTATAATTTGACCTGATATATCCTTGTATTGTTTCTCTCAGTCTCTATTTTGACAAAACAGATATTGGCTATTATTTCAGGTATTACTCTCATCTTTTTTCCTAGTGAGGTTAAACTAGTCAATTTTGGTCTTTCCCTCACTGAAACTTTTCCAGTATTTATTATTTGGTAAACACTAGCTTTATATTTTTTTTAATTTTCTTGGCAAAATTCTTGGGTATAACTTATTATGCTCTCATGTCTGACTTAACGGTTCTATGAAAAAAAGCCCCTCCACACATATGCACAAAAAAACCCACTCTGATAAATGCACACACACACACAAATGCACACAGGGAAAGTGGCTAACACTAACATTAACCTTAACCTTGGTTATTAAATGAGCTATTTCTGTGTGAGGTTTTTTTTCATGTGTTCTTTTTTCTGGTTACTGAGATCAATGCATCATGCTGATAGAGCCTCGATAGCAGACATAATTTTTTAGTTAGTTAAATGGGTTTCTTGTTGTTGTTCAGTGCTGTTGAGTTGGTTTCAACCCATAATGACTCTGTATAGGGTTTCCAAGGAGTGGTTGGTGATCTTGAGCTGCTGACCTTGAGGTTCAAACTGACTTTGTAGTTTAGTACATTAACCCACAGCATCACACCAGGACTCTGGGATAGACTTGTTAATACTGACTGTAGAATTTTGCAAACTTATCAGAGAGAAATACAGAAAGAACTTATATAAGCAAAGAACAAAAACCAAGTCTCCTGTTTTGGCCACCATACTACAAAGAGAATGTGGAAAATGTTCTGAATGCATCCAGTGGATCTGAATGTACTTTCCAAAATTCATAAAGCAGATATGTTGTTTTGTATTATTTCACATACTCTCAGTAGGAATAATCAAAGAGATGAAAGGATCACTGTCTAATGTAAAACGTAGGTTTTGCGTAACAACTTTTAATTATTGTTGTTCATAACAGCCTTCATCATAATTAACCTGTTTAGGGTTTCTGAGGCATAATTCTTTGTGAGAGCTGAACACTTTGTCTTTTTCTCACAGAGTAGCTTGTGGCCTTGAATCGTGGACCCTATAGTTCATAATCCAGTGCTTAGCATCCACATGATCACTGTCCATTGCTCCTTAACTCAATTGCTTGTTTTTCTGTTATTGTTTAGTGCCATCAAGTTGATTCTGACATATAACATATAACCGAGGTGCTCTGGTAGTGTAGTGGTTACGAGTTGAGCTGCTAACCTCAAGGTCAGCAATCGAAACTGGTCACATAAAGATTTGTTGTTGTTAGGTGCCATTGAATCTGTACCAACTCATAGCAACTCTATGCACAAAAGAATGAAACACTGCCTGGTGCTGGGCTAAGCTCACAGTTGTTGCCATGCTTGAACCCAGTGATGCTGCCATTTTGCCAATCCATCTCACTTGGGGGCTTCCTTGTTTTCTCTGACCCTCCTACCTTACCAAACATGATATCCCTCTCCAATGAACAGTCTATCCTGAGAATATGTCCAAAGTATGAGATGTGAAGTCTGGCCATCCGGGTCTCAAAGGAGTACTCTGGCTGTACTTCTTCCATCATAGATATGTTTGTTCTTTTGGCAGCCCATGATCCTTTCAATATTCTCCTCCAACACCATAACTCAAAACCATCAATTATTCTACAGTCTTTCTTATTCACTGTTCAACTTTCACATGCCTATGAGGTTGTTGAAAATACAATGGCTTGGGTCAGGTGTACCTTAGTCCTCAAACTGATATCTTTGTTCTTCAACACTTAAAAAAAGTTCTTGTGCATCAGATTTGCCTAGTGTAATACAGCATTTGATTTCTTGGCTGCTTCTTCCATGAGTGTTGGTGGTTGATCCAAGAAGAATAAAATCTTTGAAAACTTCAATCTTTTCTCCATTGATAAGAATATTATTTATTGGTCCAGTGGTGAGGATTTTTGTTTTCTTTACATTGAGATGCAATCTATATCAATGGATATGGTCTTTTATCTTCATCAGTAAGTATTTTAAGTCCTCTTCACTTTCCACAAGCAAGGTTGTGTCAACTGCATATCACAGGTTGTTAACGAGTCTTCCTCCAAACCTGGTGCCACATTTTTCTTCATATAACTCAGCTTTTCAGATTACTTGCTCAGCATACAATTTGAATTAGTGTGGTGAAAGAATATAACCATGTCACGCACCTTTCCTAACTTTAAACCATTCAGTGTTCCCATGTTCTGTTCGAACAACTGT